>NW_020954585.1:12158110-12214559 GCF_900497805.2 Vombatus ursinus
AACTTGGATTCTGGGAGGGAGGATATGGCAAGGATGGCAGTGGAGTAAAATCTCTGGAAAGTTCTTCTGTAATAGAATTGCTTCAAGTATGGTGCTAGTGAGAATCTGAATCTGTTGTCCACAGACCAATGTAGATAATTAAGAAGACGTATATAACTTGCAGTCTGGCGACCAGCTAAATTTTTTTTTTGCTTATGGCAATCCATGAAATAAAGAAAAAATTTAAAATGACCCTCACTCCTATACATCCTCTTTCTTCTTCTGCAGTGATGGTGTTAGGATGGCAGGAAAAAGGGGATGGTGTTAAGAATAACACCATATTAAGGCCATCAAAAAGTTCAATTTAATTCTAAGAACCATAAATGTAAGATTTTTGTTCAATGACCAACAGATGGGAAATATTGCTGGAGGAGCTGAACCATATCAGTCTTGATATTCTTACTTTAAACAAAACTAGAAGAAAGAAGTTGCAGCTAAATAGGTAGATGGTTTATAAATACTCCTTGAAGAGACAGAGAAAGGAATGGATTTAACTGTATGCCCAGGAGCTATAAGAAAAATTATTTCATAGGATATTTGGTTATCATATATTTCAATACTAATAGGTATTTGCAAATAAAAGACCAAAGTGAAAATAATTTCATTTGATGTATCAATATTAGTTGCCAAAAGGAAGTGGTTGAGAAATTTTATGAAGAAATTGATATAACCTACAAGTCAAGTCAACATACATGCTGACATTCAATGACTTCTATACAAAGGTGGGGAAAAGGTGAGATTGTGGGAAATTGTATGCCAAAGTATGACTTAAGAAAAATAAAAGAGAGAGGTCAAAAACTTGTATCTTATACAGAATTTTCTTATGACTTTACATCATGAATACTTTCTTTAAAAAAATTTAGTAGAGACACTAGATGTGAAGGGCATCACATGATCTCATAAAGGATGAAATAGATTTTATTTCAACAGAAAGGAAAAGACTAGTTATTTATTGGGACTTAACTACAGATATGCAGTATGTGTACTGTTGTATCCTCAGGGCTAAGATCATAGGGGTGTTCAGGTGTTCAGGGAAGACTAGTGCCTCTGGTTTGAGGGTTACCAAGCTCTTCTCAGAGCTGTTTTTCACCTTTGGTGTCCACCTGCCACCCAACTCTCACCTGTGGCTCCAAGAAACTATAGCATGCACAGCAGCCACACTCTGGTAAATTGGACAGATGTGCTAAACCAGGTTGATGGTAACTGACATGCCTCAAACTCAGCTGGTACATGAAACAAAGCTGGCAAATGAAGGCCAGATTACTGTAGTTAGAGCTGGATATGTGTTTTTCGAGTGACTGTAGTGATGGGGAGCTCTGTGAAGCTGGTGTAGGTATTACAATCGGAACTAATCTAGTCAACAAAACTCTATGCCTCCCAAAAGGAGCGAATGGTAGCTCTTGACAATTGTGATTGCTCCTTTCAGGGAAGTGCAATGCCACCATCATCAGTGTGTATGCTCCCACCATGATGAACCCTTATGAAATTGGGTCAAAGAAAATGAATACCTAGAGACCCTCATCATCAATGTGCCAAAAGAGGACATGCCTATAATTCTGGGTGATTTTAAAGCCACAGTAGGCATACACTATCAGACATGATAGTCCAGGAAGTCCTTGGGGGTAATAGAGTTGGAAACAGCAACAGCAATGGTCGCTTACTATTAAAGACTTGTGTGTTCCATGACCTTCTCATCGTCAACACTGTATTCTATTTACCTAAATGCAATAAAACTTCATGGATACACCCTTGCAATGAACATTGGCATTTAATAGGCTATGTCATTGTAAGGAGAAGAGACAGACAGAGCAACAAAGGCAATGTGTGGTTCAGAGTGCTGGACTGATCACAGACAATCTCTCCAAGCTAAACACTGACATTCAACAAAAGCAGCTGCCCTAATGCAGGATGACTACCAGAAAACTTAATATCGACAGGTTAGAGTGCTTCTCCAGAGCATGAACAGTTTGTTGCTAGCTTGGAGGGAAAGCTGAGCCAACACATGAATGGCAGCAGTGGAGAGGGAGTGGGTGGCTTTGGTGTGCAGCACCACATTTACTTATCTGGGTCAGAACACTAATGGACATAAAGTTGGTTTGACAAAAATGATAGAGAAATTCAGAAGCTGTTAAACAAAAAATGAAAACTCCACAGGGTTTTCCAGAAGGATAGTTCATCCATTTTTACGAAGGCAATGTTTAAATCCATCAACAATAAAGTTCAGGTGAAGCTTAAAGAGATGCAGGATTCTTGGCTCAGTAAGAAGGTAGATGAAATTCAGTTTTATTCTGATAGTAACAATCCAAAGTTCATTTATGATGCCCTGAAGTCTATTTATAGCCAAAGATCTATGGTGCATCTCAACTACTCAATGCTGTTGGAGCCACATTGATTAGTGATAAGGACATAATTTTGGAGAAATAGACTGAACACTTCTACAGTGTTTTCAATAGACCATCATCAACCAACACTGAAGCCATTAACTGTATACCTGAGGTTGAAGTCAATCCCTCTCGACCTGAATTTCTAACCGAAGAAGAGGTTTTGAATGCCATTAGGCTCCTCTCATGTGGCAAAGTACCTTGAGCTGATTCCATTCCAGCTGAGATTTAGAAGACTGGGGGTCCACTGCTCATATAAAAGCTGACTGAAATCTTGTGGGTTGTGTGGCAAGACGAGGTTATATCCAAGGAGTTCAAGGATGCCTCTATTATCCATCTCTATAAAGGAAAAAGAAATAGGTTGCCCTGTGACAATCACAATGGGGAGGGTTATGTCTCCCTCTTATTCACTTCCAGCAAGATTCATGCCAGAGTCTTCATTAATAGGTTGGTCCTCCACTTGGAAGATGGTTATCTACCTGAGAGTCAGAGTAGCTTCAGAAAGGGCCAAGGAATGGATAGAATGTTGGCTTCTTGATAACTCCAAGAGAAATGCCAGGAACAGAACAGAGGTCTATACAAAATTTTGTCAGTCTGACCAAGGCCTTTGATACTGTTAGTCATAAGGGATTGTGTAAAATCATGGCAAAATTTGGTTGCCCAGAGAAGTTCATCAGTATTGTATGTTGGTTTCAGGATGGTGTGCTTACAAGGGTTCTGGATAACGGATAATGCTCTCCCACTTTCCCAGTCACCAGAGGAGTGAAGCAGGGCTGTGTGCTTGCTCCCATGCTTTTAAGGATGTTTTAGTGATGTCAGACATCTTCAATGAAGATGAAAACAGAATCAAAGTCAGCTACCTCACTGATGGTGAATTGACTTGAAAAAACTATAAGCTAAGACTAAAATGGAGCGAGAGTTGGTGCATGACTTTTTGTTCCCAGATGAAACCTCTGAGGCTGAGGGGCAAGAGCATGGATTGATTCTCTGCTTCTTATGCTAATTTGGCTTGACAATTAGTACAAGAAAACAGAGGTTCTCCACCAGGCAGCACCACACCATCCATCCATGGCACTGTGGGTTATAGCAACTGGAGAAATTTTGAATGCTGTGGATAAGTTCACTTACCTTGACAGTATACTTTTCAGGGATGTACACCTAGACGATGAGGTTGATATACACATTGCCATAGGTACCTCAGTAATTGGAAGGTTCCAAAGGAAAGTGTTGGGGAGGAGAGATAATAGGTTGCCCGCCAAACTGAAGGTCTACAGAGCCATTGCATTGACTTCATTGTTGTATGCCTTTGAACCCTGTACAGTATACCAGCACCATGCCAGGAAACTGAATTGCTTCCATTTGAATTATCATAGGAAGATTCTGAAGATCATCTGGCAAGAAAAGTACTGGACACAGAGGTCCTTTCTTGATCTTAAATGTCAAGCATTCAAACTACTGCAGAGAGCACAACTCCAATGGGCTGACCATGTTGTTCAAATGCCAGACATATGTTTGCCTAAAAGACTAAGAACTCATACAAGGTGAGCACTTATATGGATGTCAGAAAAAAGCAATACAAGGACACTCTCAAGATCTCTCCAAAGAACTTTGGAATAGATTGTGAAAAATGAGAGACATTGACACAGGACCATCCAGAATGGTGTTCCTGCATCAGAGAAGGTGCTGCGTTCTATGAGCAAAGCAGTACTGCAGAAGCTCAAAAGAAATGTGAGATGCACAAATTTAGAGACATCTGCATTTCAAATGTTCATATGGACTATTTGTGCCTTATTGGTCATAGATCTTTTAATCTCATGTTGGTCTGATCAGTCACAGTTGGACACACTGTACCTTGACCTCAACATAGTGATGTCATTTTGGTCATTTTTAAGCATGAAGGAAAACAACTGCTAAGATCAGAATTTGTTAAAAACAATGATGAGAATCAGACAATAGAATACAATTGAAATTGTTTGAGTATGAATTATTTAAATGAGTGAAAATAAAAAATGAGAAATGAACAGAAAGGACATTGACACTAATAATAATAATTTCATCGAAAGGTTTAACCAAGGTAAATTGGGTTTGAATTGTCCTATATGGGTAATCTGAAAGAAGTTGTTCCTAGAGTGCTCTGGAAATTTCTGGGGACTCTATGTATACACAAATTTATCACTTACTTGGGCCCTTTGGGAATGACAAATTTCTTGGATGCTACCCATGTGGTGTCTCAGCTCTGAGAGAGTTTAAGGATTTGAGATTATGAGGAAGTCCCCTTATTGTCCACTGTTTATGTCTCAGGGCAGCTAGGTGGTACAATGAATAGAGCTCTGGTCTTGGAGTCAGGAGGATCTGAGTTCAAATCCAGCCTCAGACACTTAACACTTACAAGCTGTGTGTCCCTGGGCAAGTCACTCAACCCCCAATTGCCTCACCAAAAAGCAAAAAGAAAATAAAAAAAAGAGTTTATGGCTCAATGGATTTTTAAGAAAGCACATTCAGTTTTCTCTTGCTTTCAAGCTGTGGATTGTTTCAGGACTGTTTTAAATAGCAACTGGAAAGAGATGGGGAGGGGTGGATATGAGCATCTGGCATCTAAAGCATGGGTCCTAGATAGGCAAGGATGAATCTAGATTTAGGCTGCCTTTTTTGTTTTTGCCTGATCTTGGTTGGATATTGTAGAGGTAGCTCCTGATCAGTCAATGGTTAGACCAGATCATCTCTCAAGTCCATCCCATTGCTAAGAGTCTGTAAGTCTGCATTCACAAGGTAATTAGTAATGAAATTAGAAGAAATATTTGAAAAGCATCAAATTATTGAGCATATACTTGAAAGATTACATTTTTTTAGTGTTTATGCATAAATATCATCAAGGAGTACATTCAGGACAGAATTTGCTATATTGCTAGTCCCAGAGGTATATGTATTTTCAAAATTGTAAGATCAGTCAAAAAGTATCTTTTCTTAGAAAACAGCTATGCAAAAAGAAAATCAATTTGAGGGAAACCTGATGACACCGTATTGTAACTATGTAAAATCAGCAATGTAAAAATTGGGACACTGCCACAATGATTTGTCATGACTGTTTGTAATTTTAAAGAAAATACATTTGAGAAGAATCTGCCCTGAATCCTTTTTTTCTAAATGGAGCCACAGATTATAGGTTTACTGAATGCTCTAAAAGTTTTTATGCTTCCTTTCAAAGAATTGACATTTCAATTTCACCTACAGTAAATCAGCAATGCATAATTTTAGCTCTTCTGTATCATTTGATCAATGTAAGAAAGATACACATAATGTTTCCTTACATCTGTATAATTTACTCAAATCTCTTCCTTGGGTAAACTAAGTCACTGCTAAAACATTTCTCTGTGGTGAGGGGAGGGAGGGGGTTCATAAAAGAGCAATTGTCTTTTTCTTATTTTCCTAAGGGGTGCTATTCTTGAATGAATGAATGAATGAATAAAAGAAAAAAAAATCATTGAAAGCTTATTTTATTTTACTAAGCTCTGGGGATGCAAAACAAAACAAAACTTAAGCCAAAAACAACATAAAAAAACAGTCTTCACCCTCAGGGAGTTTGCATTCTAACTAGGGAAGACAATATTACAAATTAGTATTGGCCATGAAGGGGTCTTTTTTTTCTTTTTTGTTTTTTTAGGCAATTGGGGTTAAGTGACTTGCCCAGGGTCACACAGTTAGTAAGTGTCAAGTGTTTGGTCTGAGGCCAGATTTGAACTCAGGTTCTTCTGACATCAGGGCCAGTGCTCTATCCACTGCACCACCTAGCTACCCCTTAAGGGGTCTTTTTCTTTTCAAGAAATTCATAGGAACAGTGATTGGATTCACAGGATATTTGAATAAGTTTTTTTTTTTTCCAGGAAAGGCAGTATTGACTTAATTTCTGTTCTCAGAGTTAAATGAAGAAAGGGGGAAGGACAATGGAAAGTATATGGGATGGTCTGGCATGAACACAGTGGGAATACAGCAGCATAGATGATCTGGATAATGAATAAATAAAATGAACACTCACCAATCAGAAGCTGAGAGTCCCAAGACAAGTGCTGGAGTCCATAATTAGAAATGGATTCTGAGAACAGGAGCATGGTAACATGAATATGGCTATGTAGTACAGACAAGAGTGTTCTTTTGATTGAATTATTTGCATAATTACCTTGTGAATATAAAATCAGAGAATTTCAGAGATAGGATGGACCTAATTTAACCCATGATTAAACAGGAATCCCCTCTACAACATCTGTGTCAAGTGATCATGTCTACCCTTCCTGAAGATTTCCAGTGATGGTCAGGTTGCTGCAGTTCAAGTTAGGTGTGTTTTTATCAACCGTAGAGAAATAACAATCACCAGAGAGCTCCTTTTTATATTCAAGGCAAATAACTTGTTTAAATAAGGTGATAAAAGCCTTTGTATGAGATGCACAGGTATTGAAAAGTGCTATTTGAAATCTATGATCTACAAATTTAGACATTTCTAAGTAATTCTCTGTTTTTGATGGTTTATTTGTCAAATGTAATTTGAAAGTCCTTTAAGTGTTATAATAAAATTCATATTTGGTCTTTTAAATCTGTTTCACTTAAAAGTGTGTGTGTGTATGTGTGTGTGTGTAATTAAAGGGGCATTGGTGCAGATAACTCAAAAATACCAATCCCATATCCAAGTTGGAGGTATAGACCTGTTCTTTGAAAAGTTACCTTTCCTTTATAAAGGGAAGTAGATCCCATATGTGCTCCTTGAATCCATATTACAGCTAACCATCCCATGGTTGGATAGGGAGCAAATTATGTTTGACACTTTTAAAAAGCTGAAAAAACTGTATTCTATTCCATTTTAAGGTAACATCCACACTATTGTAGTTTTTCCTAAAGAATCAAAAATAAGACACTTTTGGTGATACTTGACCTGTATAAATTAAAGATGCTGCCACTACCTTGAGATGGAATTTCCACTTCTTTTCCCCCACAGTGGCATTATTCTCATCTATAAGACTGCTGAGTAGTATAGGAATAGTTTACATAAATCGTGATTTTAAGTACATTCATCTGTCTAATTGCTTTATGAAATTAATGTTGTTGAAGCATGAGTATGTCCTACCTTTTTCATGAAAACTTGGACTATACTGACATTTCTTACTTTGACTTATTGTCCATAGCTTTCATATAGTTGTCGATCATATGTGACCATCTGACAGCTCTCCTATTCTTGACTTGCCATTAATGTTTAAACACATATATACCCTATCATCAGAAGGACCCATGGTTCTGGAGCTTGAAAATTTGGGTTCAAATCTTGGCTCTCCTATTTACTTCCTTTGTGACTTTATTCTGTTTGTTCCTCAGTTTTCTAATCTGTAAAACGGAGTGGTTGACTTAGATGATTTAATGTCTTTAGTAGCTCTAAAATGCTAATCCTAAATTGTAAGCTTCTAAATATGGTGTCCAAACCTTGTGTTTCTTTGTATCCCCCCCAACCCTAAGCAAAGTGACAAGAAAATTACTAATGAATAGTGGACAGATAAATCTTGATTGAATACTTAGGGGTTCAAGCTATGTTTTGATATTTCATTTGGTGGACTCTTTATTATTATTGCTATTATTGTTATTTTCATGATTGGTATCATTTATCTATGTTTAGTGGAAAAAATAAACAAAAAGGAGGAATTAGAAAAATTAGGAAAAAAGTAAGAAGAAGGACTTGGAAGAATAGTTTCTTTTTTTTTAAATGTAAAAATGTATTTATTCACAACTTTTGAGAAGTTGATTCCATTCCTTCCAAAAAGGTCTATAATATGGAGAAAATGCCAAGAAAAATTAAACAGTAGCTTATGCCAAAACAAAAAAAATACATCTGATGTATACAAACTTTAAAAAGCAATATTACAGGCAATATGAATGTAAATTACATTTAAAATATCTTTAAATGACATAACTACAAACTTAAATTATGGTAAAACTTATAATAATCACATCTTTAATGAAATATATTTACATATTCAGTCAGTGTCTTAGTTCTGCAAGTTAAAAAAGGAGATGAATTTACAGATACCCATGCTTATCATACAAGTTAAAATATTTAAATGGCCATGTGATTTTTAAAAATACAGCAAGAACTTACATCACTCTTTGCATCTTAGTCTTCCTATGATGTTAAAGAAGTGCATTACCATTGTTATAAAGAAAAAAATTAGTAAGGAAACTACATGTCAATTTAACTACTGAAATTATACTAGATCCCCTAGCAAAATCAAGAAATGCAGCCCAATTTGAAGGTATTTTGCTCCCTTAGCCTTTAGTTCATATTTAACAATGTGGGAAAAAGAAAGGCTAACATGCAGGGTGTCCCAAAGATGTTGGTGGTGTTTTAAAGCTATTAAAGCCACAGTAAGACTTTTGGGACACCCTGCAGAACCCTAGCAGCAGTTATAACTCACAACTCATCTAGCTTTACTTTCCAGAGCACCTTCCTTTGTTGTACATAAAACAAGACAAAAGAAAACTAAATAAAATCTGTCACTGAATGCAAGAACTCTTCAAAATATCCATATTATTTCTTTTTAGGAACTCCCACATTATTCATTCATAGAGAATTTAGTCCTTTGTGTAAGCTTTTTATTTTAATATTATTCCAAACTCATCCAATGTAGACTTAAAAAATAACTTACTTAAAAATTGAAAATATAATCTAAAGTAAATACTCCCTTGGTAGCAGTATGTAACTCTTTTTTAAGTGGAACACTTAAGCTGTATCCTCAATGTTGTGTCTGATCATTAGCAATTTTAAAATGTCCAATTCTGAGGGTAACCCCCTCTTTCAGGCCTCATAACAATCCTGTTCAGAGACAATACCACAAACATGCTATCATATCAATTTGATAGAAATAAATATTAGTGCTCTGTTAGGCTTACTGAACTATAATTGTGCTAGTATAGAATGATTAAATTCAAACAAGGTATAAAAATAGAGAAAGCTTAAAAAACTTTCAGGAAAAGTGAATTATCTGAAGCTGCTATTACTTCCCTTTACAGCTGCTGAGAAAAACAAATATAATATTTTATTATTTTCATGTTCAGATACCGAAATAAGTAGATAATTTTTAAAACAATATTAGATCCATGCAAAGAAAACAAAAATTCAAGTTATTTAAAAGGAAACAAATTAAGTCTACAGATACTAAATTGGAATACGTAAATTAGAGCAGATAGTTCTTAATAATCATAAAATCTATGAGTTGGAAGAGACCTCAGAGGCCATCCAGTCTAAATGGTACCTGAACAGAAATCTTGGAAGAATAGTTTCTAAACAAAGACTTAGGTCACGAAATAATAGACTTGTTATATAATACATAATAAAAGACTTTAAGAATAGAAAATATGCTTATACCTTATTTGCTCTAGCCTTCTCAATTTAAAATAGAAATTGAAGCTAAAAAATTTAAGGCACTAGAGTCTAGTCTAGAGTCACACAGCCAGGTAATAATCATATAACTCATATTCGTATCATGTCTTATGACTTGTAAAGCTCCTCCCTAAAAAAAACAAACTCTTTGAAATAGAATATAGTGTAAATGAGGCTTGAGTGGAGCATACTGAAAGCTCCTCTTCTTTTTTTTTTATTCCAGCTACTTGGGGTGGCTTACTGCTTTGGCCTTGGAACTTTGAGGATAATGAACTTACTGACTGTTTTTTGTTGGCCTTGTGTGATCCAGTACCTTTGAAGTGATAATGGATCTCCTTATTGGCCACTCACCTTGAAGAGCCAATGAATGAATGGATCTTTACAAAGGGAAAGACTTCAGCTCCAGAAATCTGTCTTACTTTGACTCAACAGTTGGCTTCATGCAATGTTGGGACTTCTTGAAAAGGGTGGGTGTAGAGTTCACTTATTTTCACCCCTGTAAAATGCTAAACTTCTAACCATATGGCAACTAAAGCACAAGTATCGCTTTGAGGAGTTTTAGCCTAGATTTTGGATTGCCTCTTCTGTGTTTGTTCTTTTATGATCTTAGGTGAATAAACAGAGATCCCAAGATAAATTTATTTGGGCTTTAGACGCTACCTTGTGAGTTTGAGAGGTTCAAAGGTCCCAGGCTTATCAAGTGAAGCTTATTGGCAGAAGTCTACTTTGGAGAAGCTATCATTAACAGGTGAGGAATTTTCAACCCTTGTCCTGACTGGTTAAAGGACATGGACATTGATAGGCCAAAATGAAGTACAAAATGCATAACTGTGAGTATATCAAACTACTTTATGTTTTTTTTAAAATATATGTTTCATTTCATTAAATGCTTTCCAATTACATGTACATTTTTAACATCAATTTTTAAAAATTTTGAATTCCAAATTCTCCCTCCTCTTTCACCCTTTTCCAACTCATTGAGAAGGCAAACAATATATTTACATATTAGTCATTTTGCTAAAGAAAACACACACACATACACACAACAAAAAAAAAAAACATAAAGTAAAAAAAATGTACTCTTCAATTTTCATTCGGAGTTAAATTAGTTCTTTCTTGGAGGTGGATAGTATTTTCCACCAAAAGAATCACTGCTATAAATATTTTTGTACAAATAGGCAGTTCTTCTTTTTGTTTGATCTCTTTGGGATACAGACCTTGTAGGTATTTACAGTTTTTTATAGCTGCTTGGGCATAGTTCCAAATTGTTCTTCAAAATGGTTAGACTGTTTTCACAACCCCTCCAACAGTCATTAGTGCCCCAATTTTTCCACTTCCTTTTCAATATTTGTCATTTTCCTTTTCTGTTATGGTAGTCAATCTGGTAGGTGTGAGGTGGTATCTCAGAGTTTTAATTTGCATGTCTGTAATGAGTAGTGATTTAGAAATTTCTTCATGTGACCATTGCTTTGATTTATTCATCTGAAAACTTCCTGTTCATAAGCTTTAACCATTTTTCAATTGGGGAATAGCTCAAATATTTTAAAAAATAAATTTAGCTCAGCTCCTATATACTTTGTAAATGAGACTTTATTTTTTTTTAGAGAAGCTTGCTGTACAATTTTCCCTGAGTTTCTTGTTTTTCTTATAATTTTGACTGCATTAGTTTTGTTTGTGCAAAAATTTTAATTTCCCATAAGCAAAATTATCCATTTTACTTCTTGTGATATTTGATACCTTTTTTTGGTCACAAAATCTTGCCTTATCCATAGATCTTGCAAATATATCTTTCCATGCTTCCTCAATTTGCTTATGATATCACTTTTTATGTCTAAATCACTTATCTATTTTGATCTTATCTTGGCATACGGTATAAGATGTTGGTCTATACCTAACTTCTTCCAAACTGCTTTCCAGTTTTTCAAGCAACTTTTGCCAAATGGTGAGTTTTTAACCCAGTAAGTTGGATCCTTGGGTTTATAAAACAGTAGCTTGCTATAGTCATTTACTATTGTATATGGTGTACATAATCTATTCCACTGATCCATCACTCTATTTCTTGGTTAGTATCATATTATTTTCATGATTACTTCTTTATAGTACAGTTTGAAATCTGATACTGCTAGGCTGCCTTCATTCACATTTATTTTTCATTGATTCCAATGATATTCTTGACCTTTTATTTTACCAGATGAATTTAATTATAATTTTTCCTAGCTATATAAAATAATGCTTTGGTAGTTTGATTGGTATACTACTTAATAAATAAATTAACTTAGGTTGAATTGTAATTTTTATTGTATTGACTCAGTTTACCTATGACCAATGAATATTTCTCTAGTTGTTTAGATCTATCTTTATCTGTGTGGAATGTTTTGTAATTATATTTGCATAGTCTCAGGTTTATCTTGGAAGATAGAATCACAAGTATTTTACATTGTCTGATATTATATTAAATGGATTTTCTCTTTATATCTCTTACAGCTTAGTTTTGTTGGTAGTATATAGAAATGGTGATGATTTGTGTGGGTTTATTTTATATCCTGGAACTTTGCAGAAGTTGTTAATTGCTTTCAACTAGTTTGTTAGGTAATTCTCTAGGATTTTTAAAGTATACCATCATATCATTTGCAAAGATTGATAGTTTTATTTCTTCATTGTTTATTTTTATTCCTCCATTTTTTCCTTGTCTTATTGCTACAGCTACCATTGCTAACAAAATATTGAATAATAATGGGCATCCTTCCTTCACTCAATCTTATTGAGAAGGCTTCAAATTTGTTACTCTTTTTTTTATGCTATTGGGGTTAAGTGACTTGCTCACGGTCACACAGCTAGTAAGTGTCAAGTATTTGGTCTAAGGCCAGATTTGAACTCAGGTCCTCCTGACTTCAGGAACAGCACTCTATCCACTACACCACCTAGCTGCCCCAAAATTTGTTACTCTTACAGATAATGTTTGCTCTTGCTTTTAGATAGATACTACTCACCATTTTAAGAAAATCTCCATTTATTCTTGTGTGTTCTAGTGTTTCTAATATAATAGGTATTGTTTTTTGTCAAAAGATTTTTATGCAACTCTTGACATAAGCATACAATTTTTATTTTTTGTTATTGATATGATCAATTATGCTTATAGTTTTTCTCATATTGAATAAGATTTGCATGTCTGATGTAAATCAAACCTAATCATAGTGTTTGATCTTTGTGATATTTTTCTGTAACCTCTTTGTTAGTGTTTTATTTAAACATTTTGCAACAATATTCATGAAGGAATTTGGACTTTAATTTTCTTTTTCTTTTTTTTTCTCTCTTACTGTCCTTATGCTCTCATAAACATATTTGGTTTTTTTTTCAGCCAAAGACAAGGTTTATTAGAACATCCATCATATTAGGCAAACTCTTAAGGACTCTGAACATGAGTAAGCAGTGGCTAGATTATAAGAATCTAAGCAGCGGCTAGATTTTAAGAATCACAGGCATGGCTAGATTATAAGAATCTAAGCATCTTAATGGAGACAAGATGGACCTTATATACAGAAAGCCTGTGGGAGGGACCTAGCAGTGGCCAGTAAACTGGGGTAAACAGAACTCCTGGGACCTGGACCTAGTGGCCAAGAGAGAATGGAGCCTAGCTGGGATTAAGGGTGGAAAATGGCTGGGGGCCATAGGGAGGTAAAATAATGGAGGGGAGATTGGGTGTAGCCACAATGAAAGGCCAGTTTTTTTCTCTCTCTTACTGTCCTTATGCTCTCATAAACATATTTGTGTCGAAAGGAATTGGTACAACTTATTCTTTACCTATTCTTTCAAATAGTTTATATAATATTGAGGTGAATAGTTCCTAAAATATTTAATAGAATTCACTTTTAAAGCCATCTCTCCTGGGGATTTTTCCTTAGAGAGCTCATTGATGGCTTGTTCAATATCTTTTTCTAAGATAGGATTTTAAGAATTTTATTTCCTCTTCTGTTAATCAGGACTGTTTATATATTTTTTGTATATATTCACCTATTCCAGTTTTACTGTGAGGTAATTGGGCAAAATAACTTCTAATAATTGCTTTAATTTTATCTTCATTGGTGGTAAATTCTTTCTTTTCTATTTTTGATACTGGTAATTTGTTTTTCTTCTTTCTTTTTTAATATAAAATTACTTAATAGTTTATCTATTTTATTGATTTTTTTCATAAAATCTGCTCCTTGTTTTAATTATTAATGCAGATTTTATTTTAAATTTGATTAATATCTTCTTTGGTTTTAAGAGTTTCATTTTTGTGTGTAATTGGGATTTTAAATGTATTTTTATCTAGTTTTTAAAAATTGTATGCTCAATTCATTGCCCTGCTCTTTCTCTCTTTTATTGATATATGTGTTTAGAGACATAAATTTTCATCTAAGTGCCATTTAGGCTACATTTAACATATTTTGTTATGTTGTGTCATTGTTGTCATGTTCTTTAGTGAAATTATTGATTGTTTCTCTGATTTGTCTTTTGACTTGCTCATTCTTTAAGAATATATTTTTCAGTATCCAATTAATTTTTAATCTGTATTTCCATGGCCCTTTATTGAATGCAATTTTTATTTCCTTATGGTATGAAAAGAATGGATTTAATATTTCTGCTTTTTTTGCATTTGTTTGTGAAATTTTTCTTCCCAAATAGTGGTCAGTTTTACATAGCCAACTGAGAAAATAGTATACTTATTTTAATTTCCATTCAGTTTTCTCCAGAGGGCTATCATATCCAACTTATCTAAGATTCCATTCATCTCCTTGTCTTCCTTCATACTTTTTTTTTTTATCAGATTTATCTAGTTCTGAGAGGGGGAAGTTGAGGTCCTCCATTTGTATAAATTTACTGTCTATTTCCTCCTATAATTCATTTAGCTTTTCCTTTAAGAATTTGGATATTATGGCATTTGGGTCATATGTGTTTAGTATTGATATTGCTTCATAGCCTATGGTGTTTTTAGCAAGATGTAGTTTCTCTGCTTATCTCTTTTAATTAGGTCTATTTTTGTTTTTGTTTCATCTGAGATCATGATTCCTACTCCTGCCTGTTTTACTTAAACTTAAGCATAATTGATTCTACACCAGCCCTTTATTTTAACTCTTTACGTGCCTTTTTCAAGTGTGTTTCTATTAAACATCATGTTGTTGGATTCTGGTTTTTAATCTGCTCTACTATCTGCTTCCATTTAATGGATGATTTCTTCCAATTTCCATTCACAGTTATGATTACTAAATGCATTTCCCTCCATACTATTTTCTTCTATTTATCCTTTTTTTCCTCTTCTTATCCTGTCCCTTCTCTAAAGCCTCTTTTGTTTCTGACCACTGCCTTCTTTTATCCACTCTCTCTTTTTATCAACACCTCCCTTTTTGTTGTCCCCTTACCCTCCCACTTCCCTTTTGGGTAAGATAGATTCCTCTTTGAAATGATTTAAATGAGTCAAAAATGCAAATGTTGGTACATTAAACCTTTGGCAAATAGGTTCCAACAACTACCAAAATCTGTGAACTTTTGCTAGAGATTACCAAAAATACATTTTTCTGCATACAATTCTTTATAACAAAACATAATAACATGCATTTTCCTAACACAGTAACCATGAAAAAACCTAAAAATGCAGGGTAGAGGAGAGCCAATGCAAAACAGGAGGGAAAGGGGCAAAGTCAGTGATGTTAAAAGAACCCTGAAATACAAACAAAGGGAAAGAGAGAATCTGCCATCTCTTATATCTTTTTTTAGCTCCATGGTTGAATTATTCCCTAATGAAAAACACATGCCTCTCTGTGAGTTCCTGGTACAGTCAGAACTCTGAATTCCTGCCTTGAGCAGCTTGACCAGGCTTAGTCACACAAGTACCAGTAAGAGAGCAGGGGGTGATCACCTTCTCATTTACCTGCAAATTTAGCCACTTTTCCATTTTTTTTAATTCCCTTATCACACACTTGAGAGCTTACTTTAGCACTTTCTGGAGCAAATTCATGAACACTTTTATAAATACTTTTCTCCTTTTTGGAGATATAAACTTTTCACAACAGACTTCTCATTTTTTTCTCTACTGAGCATAACTATAAATGTGTCCAATTGCTAATGTGGAAATGAAAAGGAAGTTACTAATAAAATAATGTGAATGCTTGAAGTCAGGAAAATTAAGTGAATATGAAGGACTGACTTTAACCATGGAGCCACAGTGAGGATCACACAACATTTACCTGCTACAATGTTAAAGGAGTAGAGGACTTGAAGTATGATATTCCAGAATGCAATAGAGCTAGGATTACAACCAAGTATAATCTACCCAAGAAAAATGAGTATAAAATCTTCAAGGGAAAAATAAACATTTAATGATATAGAAGACTTTAAAATATTTCTGATGAAAAGACCAGAGCTAAACAGAAAATTTAACTTTCAAGTATAAGACTCCAGAGAAGCATAAACAGGTAAACATGAAAGAGAAATCATAATAGACTCAATAAAGTTAAGCTGTTTAGATTTTTATATGGGAAGATGATAGACATGAGCTCTAAGAACGGTATGTAAAAACATGAGCAAAGGATGCAGGAGTGAATTGGTTACGTTGTCAAGATGTAAAAAAATGGATGGATGAGAAGAAGGGATGCCATAGAAGGAGGGGGAAGTGAGAGGAAGAATGAGGGAAATTATCTCAAATAAAACAGGCATGTAAGAAAAGGAAAATGGTGGTGTTGGTGGTCATTGGAGCCTATTTGCCAAAGGTTTAATGTATCAGCATTTCCATTTTGACTTTAACATCATTTACCCTCATGAAAGTTGAAGATTGACTATATCTGAATGATTTCTTTCTAGCTGCTTGAAATACTTTCTCCTTGACATGGGAGCATTGGGATTTGGCTAAAATATACCTGGCAGTTTTCATTTTGGGGTCTCTTTCAGGTGGTAGTCTATGGATTCTATTCATTTCTATTTTACCCTCTGGTTTTATAGTATCAGGGAAATTTTCCTTGGTAACCTTTTGAAATATGACATAAAGGTATTTTCTTTGATCATGCTTTGCAGGTAGTCCAAAAATTTTTAAATTATCTCTCTTTGATCTATTTTCCAGGTCAATTGTTTTTCCTATGACAGATTTCACATTTTTTTCTTTTAACTTTGTTGTATTATTTCTTGTTGAGTCATAAAGTCATTAGATTCCACCTGCCAAATTCTAACTATTTTTTTTCTTTTTTAAAACAAATTACTTAACTAATTTCCCCACTACATGTGAAATAATTTTTAACATTTGTTTATAAAACTTTGAGTTTCAAATTCTGTCCCTTGCTCCCTCTTCATGCCTCCTCATTGAGAAGGCAAGCAGTTCAATATAGGTTATATATATGTAGTCATGCAAAATATATCCATAATAGTCATGTTATGCAAGAAAATATAGGCCAAAAAAAAACTAAAAAAAAAAGTTAAAAAAAGTAGGTTTTAATCTGTGTTCAGACACCATCAGTTTTTTCTCTGGGGGTGGATAGCATTTTTCATCATAAGTCCTTCAGAGTTGTCTTGGATTGTTGTATTGCTGAGAATAGCTAAGTTGTTCACAGGTAATCATCTTACAATATTTCTGTAATTGTGTACAAAGTACATTTCACTTTGCATTAGCCCATGCAACTCTTTCCAGGGTTTTTTGAGAGCATCCTGATCATCATTTCTTATAGTACAATAGTATTCCATTATAATTGCATACCACAACTTATTCAGTCATTCCCCAATTGATGGGCATCCCATCAGTTGCCAATTATTCACCACCAGAAAAGAGCTGCTGTAAATATTTTTGTACATATAGGTCTTTTTCCTTTTTTAAATTTCTTTTGGAATATAGACCTATTAGTGGTACTGCTAGCTCAAAGGATATACATGGTTTTATAGGCCTTTGGGCATAGTTCCAAATTGCTCTACATAATGGTTGAATCAGTTCACAACTCCATCTAAATTTTCCCACATCCCCTCCAACATTTGTCATTTATCTTTTTTGTCCTATTAGCCAGTCTAATAGGTATGAGGTAGTACCTCAGAATTGATTTAATTTGCATTTCTTCAATCAATAGTGAGTTAGAGTATTTTTTTCATATGGCTATAGCTATATCACCTGAAAACTGATCCTATCTTTTGATCAATTATCATTTGGGGAATGGTTCTTATTTTTTTAAATTTGATTCATTCCCTACATGTTTGAGAAATGAGGCCTTTATCAGAGAAATCTGCTTCAATTTTTTTTCACAGTTACTATTGCTAACTGTATTTCCCTCCATTCTATCACCCCTCCCCAATTTATTCTATTCTCTTTCTCCACAAAAGTGTTTTGCTTCTGACTAACCCCTCCCCCAATCTACCTTTCCTATTAACACCCGCCTTCTCTTATCCCCTTCCCATCCTACTTTCCTGTAGGGTAAGATAGATTTCTATACCCAATTGAGTGTGTATGTTATTCCCTCTTTGAGCCAATTTTGATGAGAATAAGGTTCACTCACTCCCTTTTACATACCCCCTCTTCCCCTTCACTGTAAAAGCTTTTTCTTGCCTTTTTATGTGAGATAATTTACCCCATTCTACCTCTACCTTTCTCTTTGTCCCAGTACATTCCTCTGTCATCCCTTGATTTTTTATTTTAGATATCATGCCTTCATATCCAACTCACACCTGTGCCCTTTGTCTATATATATTCCTTCTAGCTACCCTAATAATAAGAAAGGTTTTATATGTTATAAATGTCATCTTCCCATGTAGGAATGTAAATAGTTCAACTTCATTAAGTCCCTTATGATTTCCCTTTCATTTTTGCCTTCTTATGCTTCTTTGGAGTTTTGTATTTGAAAGTCAAATTTTCTAGTCACCTCTGGACTTTTCATCAAGAATACTTGAAACTCCTATATTTCACTGAATGTCTATTTTTCCCCCATGAAGGATTTTGCTGGGTAGGTAATCCTTGGTTGTAATCCTAGCTCCTTTGCCTTCTAGAATATCATATTCCAAGCACTCCAATCTTTCAATGTAGAAGCTGCTAAATCTTCTGTTATCCTGACTGTGGCTCTACCGTACTTGAATTGTTTCTTTCTGGCTGCTTCTAATATTTTCTCCTTGACCTGGGAACTCTGGAATTTGGCTATAATATTCTTGGCAGTTTTCATTTTGGGATCTCCTTCAGAAGGTGATTGGTGGATTCTTTCAATTTCTATTTTATCCTCTGGTTCTAGTATATTGGGGCAGTTTTCCTTGACAAGTTCTTGAAAGATGATGTCTAGGCTCTTTTTATTGATCATGGCTTTCAAGTAGTCAAGTAATTTTAAAATTATCTCTCCTGGATCTATTTCAAATTCTTACTTTTAAAGAATTATTTGCTTCATTGAAGTTTTGTGCTTCTTTTTCCACTCGGCCAATTCTGTGCATTAAGGTTGTTATTTTCTTTGGTATTTTTGTGCCTCTTTTACTAAGCTGTTAGTTCTCTTTTCATAATTTTCTTGTACCACTCTCATTTCTTTTCCTAATTTTCCCTCCACTAATATTATTTGATTTTGTAAATTATTTTTCAACTCTTCCAGAAATTCTTGGTGGTCTTGTCCAGTTTACAGGTTTTTTTTTTTCCTTTGAGGTTTTGCTCATAGCTGTTTTGATTTCATTTTCTTCTTCTGAGTTCATGTCTTGATCATCCCTATCACCACAGAAGCTTTTTATAATCAGGCCCCTTTTGGTTGCTTGCTCATTTTCCCACCCAATTTTTTGACCTTGAATATATGTTAAAATTTGATTCTGTTTCCAACCTGGAGGGAGTGGAGAGAGGACACAGTCCTGAGTTTCAGGCTTTTTTGCACTGCTGTTTTCAGAGCTAGCGCTAGGGGTTTGGAATATTTTTGTGCTTCCAAGGTGGTGTGATCTGTGGAGCAATGTCATCAGTACTTTCTTAGTCTGTGCTCTAGTTCTTACCCAGGAAGGGCCTCTGATCTCTTGAGATTATAATCAATACTGCTGTTCACTCCCTTGGGTCTGGAAGTGATCCTGCTTCTCAGGATCCCTACTTCCTCTTAACTGAAAGTGTTCCTTTTCCCTTGAACTGTGACTCAGAAGTGGGTATAGGCAATGACAGTTTCCAGTCCTGTGTTCAGTGCTAGCAAAACTCTTCCCTGTAATCTCTTTCTGACTAGATTCCAGGTCCTCTTGCCATCTCTGGCTTGAGAGCTCATGAAACTGTTGCTGTTTCTGTCACCACCACCTACTCTCACCACTGGTATTGAATTCACATCGTCTCCAGGCCAGTCTTTACTCTCATGTCACAAATCTTTCCTTCCAGCCTCCCAACTTGTCTCAGGCTGGAAGAATGTTTCACCTTGACCTTTTGTTGGCTCTGCCACTCCAGAATTCAATTTAATTTTAAAGTTGTCATTATCCCATTTAAAATTTTGGTACAATTTAAAAATTGTTTCAAGGGGAATATTGAAAGAGGTCTGTTGAATGCTTCTATTCCCCCATTGTCTACATTATGTTCTGATGTTGAGGTGTCACCCTCCTGGGAAAGTATAATTGTAGTTATAAGTTAAATGATTAAATTGTGTTTTAAATCTCCATGTCAATGAATGTATCTTTTGTGTCTTTTATTATTTCTTTTGTGTATAGGAAATAAATATATGTTCTGTTTCATATTGTATAAATTGCATTTTCTGAAATAACAAATACATTTTGGCTGACGACCAAAAATATTATAAGCAAATATTTTGAATTCTGTCTTATAAAAATACTTTGAGTCATATTTTTAATGTTCTCTCTGATGATCATAGGAAGAACATTTTAACTACTTCCATAAATGCTGATTCTATCTCTACAGATGAATTCTTAGTTAACAGATGATGTAAGGGTATCTAATCAAAGTATATAGTTCATACATTTTATATTTGAACATTGGGTTTCATTAATGTATGGGGTTAATTGTAGATGCAGCTTTAATTATTTCATTACTGAATTTACATCTGACTTCATTAGGATGTCTTTGCATTTTAGGGTGCCAGGACCTGAATTTGTTGCTGGGTCAAAACAATTCTGACAACTAAAACACAAGTCATGCTCTGACTTATGGAGGGATTTTTGTCATTTCCTTTTACCAGTCAAAACATGCTCCCTTTTTGAAAAATAATGAGGTTCTTTGCAAGACTCAATCATTATCATAAATAGAAGGGAAATAAAATAGTTAGTCAATGTAATAGAAAACCCTTAGTATGACAAGGACAACATGTTAGCCTTTCTTTTATTTATGAAACTTAGAGATGGATTGAATTGAAAGTTTGATATCTATCATCAAAAGGAAATTGCTTAGTACTTATTACCTTAAAAATAGCTTACCATTGTGGAGCACTTCAGGTTTTGCAAAACACTATGGACAGAATTATTTTATTTGAGCTTCACATTAGACTTATGAGGAATTATTATTCCTATTTTCACTGATGAAGAAACTAAGGCTTACCTGTGTCATATAGCAGGATTCAAAAACAGGTCTCACATGACTCCAGATACTTTAGGCTTTCCACTATACTACACTGCCTTTGTGATGGTAAATGGAATAATAGATCTGCTAAGTATACCTAAAAGAAATTAACAGTAAAAGTGAATGGGCATGTTTTGGTTGTTAATTGATTTTTATTATTAAAGACATTCTATTCAGAGTACTTTTATATGCTTTCTCAATTCTTAAACCATTTGACCTTAATAACCAGGTTATTCTAACAACAACAATACAATAGAATGAATGCCTGCTCAAGTGGTGATAACATAAAGAGTAACCCACATCTGTGTAGAATAAGGCCAAATGATTTCATATAAATAGATGAATATTTGTCAATCTGTCTACCACTGAGTGGCTTCTCAACTGAAGTATCTTGTTGATGCAAAAATAAACAACAAAGAAATGCCCCAAACTATTAACTTCATAAACAAAAGAATTTATTATCCATGAAATATTTTGGATTAATATATTCAATGATTCTTCAGTCCTTTCTTATTTCAGAAAAAAACAAATCATAAAAAGTGGTAATTTAGGTTTCTCTTAAAAGGTAAATGTTGTTTCTCAAGGAATTACTCTAAGAGTGAATGGGCAGTTTCTCCTCTATATTTCTGTGTAAAAACCATTGGGATTATATATAATTGGTTTTTCTTGCAAAGATGACATTAATATCAGTGTTTATCATTATGTGGATGTAAGCCTGGGTTCTCAAAGGCCCTGACAAGTGAACAGAGTAGAGGCCCATGTCTGTTGCCCAAGGACCAACCTAGATAACTTCAGATAAGCTCATCCCCTGGTTAGCCATAGGTCAATGAATGTTTTATGCTAAAAAAAATTTATAAAGGAATGAGAGGGCTGCAAGTGGAATCAGTATTACATATGCTTGCTGCTTTAAGAGTAATTGTGATATATAGAACATTAAGGTGGGACTGAGAAAAGTTTCTTGAAGAAGTTGAGATTTGTTTTTTGCTGAACTTGAAGGAAGGCAGAAAAGCTAGGAAGTAGAAATGAAGAGGGAGAGAATTCCAGGAATGGGGAACAGCCAGTGAAAATGCATTAGAATAAGGACCTGAAGTGTCTTGTGTGAGGAACAGCTAGGAGGCCAGAGTTACTGGATCACAGAGTAGGTGAAAGAGAATGGGGTATAAAAAGACTAGAAATACTAGAAGGAGACAGTTTATAAACATATTTAAAAGGGCTCCTTTGGAACAATGGCATCAGATGATATAGGCAATCCAGGGCCAAGGTATGCCAAAGCAATATCAAAGATGGGAAAAAGAGGCAAGGGATTCCAGAAAAGAGATTGTATAGAGTTGAACTGGTTTACCAAGGGATCAAGATAGGAAAGGGAGGAGAATATTGATAGTGCAGACATGATGGCCTGAGAAAACTCAGAAAGGGGATTAGAGGTATTCAAAAGAAAGAAGAGTAGAATTAGTTTTTTTTTTTAAGGTAGGGGGAAAGGTATAATGACAAAAGCTTGGGATTTCTTCTTTGTAAAAAAATGAATCAGGGACAAAGAAAAAAAAGCATAGGAAGACAAAATATAGGGAAACGCCATTAACAATTAGGATGAGGAACTTGAATGGGATAGTTTTCTTTTTAAAACAGAAGCTAGTAGAATAGATTAGACAATATGTTGTTTACAAAAAATATACATGGAGCATAGATATTCACACAAAGTTAAAATTAGGGGCTGGATCTATTAGGCTTCAGGTAAATGAAAAAAAAGCAAGGGTAGCAATCAGAATTTCACACAAAGCAATGATAAAACTATCCAAAAAGAGGTAAGCAGGGAGAATATATTATACTTAATGGCTTCATAGAAAGTGAACTAATATCAATACTAATATCAATACTTAACATATATGAACTGAATGATCTATCATCTAAATACTCAAAAGAAAAGTTAATTGAACGATAGACAGAAATACACAATAACACAACAATATTTAATATGCACCTTTCAGACTTAGATAAATCTAAAGAAAAACAAGAAAAAAATTAAGGAAGTATATAAACACATTAGAAAAATTAGAGATTGCAAACATACAGAAAGTTACATTTATTGAGAGATAAAATCCTCACAAACAAAAGTAAAAAAACAGAAATGTTAAGCACATTATCTACTGACAAAAATGCAATAAAACATATTTAATAAACAAACATTGAATTAAAAAATTAAAACAATTTAATACTAAAGAACTAGTGGGTAAAAGGACAAATTATAAAAATAGAAAATTTCATCAAAGAAAATAACAAGAAGACTACATGACAAAACTTATAAGGTACAACCAAAGCTATCCTTGTGGGAAAATTGATATGTCTAAATCCTTTAGTGAAAAAAAATAGAAAAAAGAATAAAATTGAAATGCTTTTGGGCAAACCAAAAACTTTTCTAAAATTGGAAGGGAAAAATATAAGTGAGGAAAAATAAATCTTTGCACCAAGTTTCTCTGATAAAGCTGTCATATCCAAGATAAAGAAGTGATTAAATGAAATGAATGAATTAAATTGATTTGAATTTAAAAGAACAAAAGCCATTTCCCAATAGATAAATGGTCCAAAAATATGCAGAGTTTTCAAATGAAGGAATTCAAGCTACAACATGGAAAAAGGAATATGAAAAAAACTTCTATAAATCATAAATGAGAAATGATATGCAAATTAAGTCAACTCTAAGGTTCTGGTTTATACCCATTAGATTGGCAAAGATGACAATAAAGGAAAATGACAATTGTTGATGAAGCTGATAAAATTGGCACATTAATGCACTAGTGGTGGAACTGTAAATTAGCCAGGTCTTTCTGAAAACAAAATTTGTAACCACTCCCAAGTAATCATTAAACTCTTCATACCACTTGTTATAATCATCAAGTATATGCCCAAAAGAGATAAAAAGAAAAGGGATCTATCTCTATATTATTTATATCTATATCTATATCTATCATTTATATATTTATATCTAAATTATAGTAACATTTTTATTACAAGAGAACTAGAAAATTTGTGGGTGAATATAAATTGAGGAATAACTGAACAAATTATTGTATGTTAATGTAATGGTATATTATAGTACCATAAGAAATAATGAAATTTCAGATAAGTTCCATCAGAGAATCCTGAGAAAAATTGCATAAACTGTTTTCAGTGAAATGATAGAACTGGGAGAACAATTTGTACAGCAATAAAGCAACAACAACATTGTAAAGAAATAAAACTTTGAAAGACTCAAAAAACTCTGATCAATGCAATGACCAACAATGATTCCAGAAGACTGGTGATGAAGCATGCTGCTCACTTATTGACAGAAAAGTGATAGACCCAAGGTATCAAAATACAGAGATCGGGCAGCTACATGCCACAGTAGATACAGTACTGACCCTGAAGTCAGGAGGACCTGAATTCAAATCTGGCCTCAGACCAAACACTTGACACTTACTAGCAGTGTGACTCTTGGGCAAGTCACTTAACCTTAATTGCCTAAAAAAATGCAGAGAAATTTTCAAATAATTAATCATTAGAATTTGTTTTGCTTGATTGTGTGTTTATTATTCAGATTTTATTTTTCTCTCTTTTTCTGATTGGAGTAGGATGGGAGGGGAAGGTATAGCTTTAGTGTATAGGGTATCAAAGGGCAGCTAAGTGGTGCAATGGATAGAGCAACAGGCCTAGAGTTAGGAAGACCTGAGTTCAAATCTGGCCTCAGACACTATCTGTGTGACCCTGGGCAAGTCACTTAACCCTGTTTGCCTCAGTTTCTCATCGGTAAAATGAGCAGGAGAAGGAAATGGCAAATCACTCCAGTATCTTTGCTAAGAAAATCCCAAATGGGGTCACAAAGATTTGAACAAGACTCAACAACAACAACAAAGAATATAAAAAAGAAAAGAGTCATTAAAGCATCTTAAAAAAACACAGAGATGAGGACAAAGGGTGAGAAAGAATCAGAGACAAGTAAAATAGCTTTAAATGCTGTATGTTGAATTCATTATATTTAAAAGAAAAGTTGTACATAATGAGACCCATACTTTAATGCATAATCTCCTTCAGTTATACCACATTCAAGGAACAACAAAGAGTCTAGTGTTACTGAATTGAAAAGTATGTGTGTAGGGTTAAGTGTGAGAAGACTTAGAGATGTATATATGTATGGGTAAGTTATGAAGGACTTCGAATGCCAAACATTGATCATAGAGGTGATAGGGAGCCAATAGAATTTGTTGAGAAGGGGGGATTTGGTCAGGTGTATACTTTAGGAAAATCACTTTGACAGGTGAGTGGAGGATAGACTGAAATGGGAAGAGACTTATGGCAGGCAGACCAATCAGCAGGCTATTGCAATAGTCCAGGCATCATGAAAGTTTACACCAAAGTATGTATATATGTCCATATATGTATGTGTACATATATGGACATATATACATACTTATATATTTACATACTCATATACATGTACACATATCAGAAACATTTTTTTACTTGTTTATACATCTTGGATTTCCAATTCAAGACCTTTATTTATCTGTTTATTCTGTGCATTGTACTATGTTTTGATTTGTGTCTAGTGTTGTTTGTAAAGCTTGGTTATTCGCAGCTCTCCTGTCCTCAGATAAAACATTTTCTGTGTTGTGCAACTTGTTCTGTGCTCTTTAGCTATGTGCATCAATAAAGGTAATGTTTTGTTGGGGTCTTATAAGATTATCCCCCCTTTCCTAACTTCTAGGATCAACTACTCCTCTACTAGTTGATTGATATCTTCTCTTTGGTGGTGTTTAAGCCTTTGATGCTTTGAACTTCAACTTGAGCCTGGTCTTGCTCCTAGGATAGCATAGTTTATGGGCAAGAGGATAGTGGATTTTTAAGGCAGGCAGTTTCAAGTCAGAGAGTAGTCTGGATTTTCTATTTGACCCAGCAGGGTTACAAGTTCCCACTAATCTATCTCAAAGCTCAGAATGATATTGGAATACCCAGAAACCATATTAAGGCATTTAAGTATACATCTTGGCCATAGTTACTTAAGATAAGTTTAACTAGCTACATGCTAGGATCAGCACAAAAGTGAATCTTTGGTTACCATTCAAATATGAACTATGCATCATGTATGATACTGTTCATGAATGGCATTCTCTGAAAACATGAATTAAAGGAACCTAGCAGAATATCTTTGTATTCTGCAAAATCACCCCAGACTGATAAAAAGTCTGAAGTGGTCTAAATTTCTATTCTCTCCACTGCCTGTACACCAGGGACACATTTTCATTTATACTATACTAAACCTGATAATTGTTGAAAAAAAATTCAGTCTTAGCAAATTAGTATGCAGCAATGTGCCAAGAGACAGAATTAGAAGAAATTAAACTATTAAAGCAAGCACATTCAGCATACTAGCAATTCAGAATGTGAAGCCAAAATGTTATCTAGCTTCAAACTGATCTAAAGGGTTTAGCCTTCTATAGGATGTGGAATTTCTACTTGTCATAGACAGCATGGCTATTTTCCTAAGAATAACTGTACTTAAATCTACTTCACAAGGCAAGTGAGATCATGCTGGATTTCACTTAAAACAATAGAAACAATCAACTTTATAACATTAACTCTTCACATACTGAGTATACTTCGTCATGGTGACTGTCAGTTCAGTGAATCAGTATTAAGTGATGTCATTGTGAGTTAAGTCTCCAAATTCATGCCTTTGTTAAGTGGTGACAGACATAATGGCTCACAAATCCATGCTTTATCATATTATCTGTACCCCTAAGTTTACAATTTTTTGTATTACCTTAGAGTGTATTATCATGTAAAAACCACAAAACCTTTGTTGTTTTCTTCAACACTAGAAAAAATAAAAGGGCCAAATATAAAACTGATGCTTCACCTGTGGCATAGATATACTCATCTGTTTTTGAAATCAGGAAAGAAATTACATTTACCAATTAATTGGATGTATTCCCTAGCTGGTAACACCTTTTAAACGAGTAGCACATTAGACTCACCAACAGTAACTGAGGAAATGGGCTATTTCTTTTATCCATTCATGGCCACCATATAGTTCTAGTCTCTTTGGATTTTATTTTGAATGGTTCTATGATATAAAAAGTTTACAAGACATGAAATTATTCCTTTTATCCTAGGAGGTTCTATAATTTTCACAGTAATTTTCTCATCCTAATAAGCAGAGCCATTATGGTGTATGTATTACCTTTGCAATCTTAGCACCTTTTAGAGAAGGGAACACGTGAAAACAGAGGGTCAGAACCAGTAGAGTCCTCATAGGTCGTATTGTCCAGTCCCTTCATTTTACTGATGGATAAACAGAAGACCGGAGGTGGGGGTGAGTGTCTTGTTGAAAGATACACATGTGGTTAGTGGCAGAGCCAGGATGAAAACCTAGCTTTCCTAACTTCCAGTGCAAAGCACTTTCCACTATAATTTTTGCACAGTGATAGGATCATAGATTTCAAGCTGTAAGAAACCTCAGAGGTTATCTCTAATCCCCTTATTGTCCCTTCTGCAAATAATATAACAACTTGGGTGAGGGGAGGAATCTGAGAGTAGCTGTGCATGGGGGTGGGGATTGAGAAAAGAGTAAGAGCTCTGGCAACATGGAGCTGGAACTGAAGAGATCTGGCTGAGAGGCAGTGCAGCTAGGAGAGAAATTGGGACTGAGACTGCAGAGATGGAGAAGAAGAAAAACAGCTATGCAAGGGAATGGAAAGTAACTGTTATTTCCTTGTGTCAGGCACTGCCATTATCCACATCAGTCAGATGTGATTATGGCAACTGTATTTGAAGAAGCACTTGACCAGTAGTATACTCTCTCCTCTTTCTTCTTCCTGTCTTTTCCATCCCTTTGTTATTGTTTAGTCATTTTTTTTCAGTCATGTCCAACTCTTCATAACCCTATTTTTTTTTTGCAAAGATACTGGAGTGGTTTGTCATTTCCTTCTCTAGCTCATTTCATAGATGAGGAAACTGAAGGAAATAGAGTTAAGCGACTTGCCCAGGGTAACACAGGCAGTAAGTGTCTGACACCAGATATGAACTCAGGAAGATGAGTCTTCCAGACACCAAGCCTCTTGCTCTGTCTGCTGCACCACCTAGCAGCTTTCCTTCCCTTTAGTGAGAGCTAAAACAAACAAACAAAAAACAGTAACAACAAAAACAACCCAGCTTTGTCTTATTTTCCTATCCACTACTCTTAATAGTATTTTATAAGCTTTATTCTCTTTTTAGAAATTATTTTATTCCCATTGTCTGTGGTCATGTTGTTACTTGAGATCAGAGTGTGCATTGGTTGGGAAGAGCTATGAGGAATTTTATTTTTTTCTGTGATAAGAGTATTCTGGCACAGGAGACCTGACAGGGAGACATCAAGATTCACTTTAATTTTGTGAATGATTCTATAGCTCTGCCAAGAAGAACTCTAAAACCTGAAGTTCACTTAGATTTCTTTGAGAAGAATGAATCATTGAAACAATAGTGTTGCTAAAGGTCTGAGCACTGGTCCTGGAAGTTAAATTCTGTTCTTCATATTGGAATGAGGGAGAGAGCTAGGAGAGACTAGAGGAAAAACTTAAGACTTTGAGCCAGCCCATTAGGCATGGTCTATGAGGATTTTGATTTTAGCTCTTTTTGATTGGAAAATAAAATTGAGAGGCACATAGACCCTCCTGCTTCAAAAGGTCACTTTCTGTTCTATCTTTGTTTATGAAAAATGAGGAAATTGAGAAACAGAGGGGTTAAGTGATTGCTATCAAGGTCACAAGAGTTGTTAGTGGCAGAGCCAGCATCCGAACCCAGGTATATAATTCTAACTTCAGGACTTTTTCCACTATGTGATTGCTGCCTCTCTAGTTGCCTGATCAGTTTGCTCATAATAGTTCATTTGTAACTTAACTTTATACTTTTCCACAGAGTTTGCACTTTTTTTAGAATGTGGCAAATTATAGAAGGGATTGTTCATCCTCATTTTAAAAGTGCCACACTGGCAGAAATATTCTATTCTAGAGGGGAATCATGACTTAAAAAAAATCTAAAAATGCAAACAAGATTAAGATCTCACCTGCCTTTATATGGGAGATTTATAACCACAATGGCAATATTTTCCATAATTGAGGTTTACATATGAAATTACTTTCCAATAGGATTCTAGGACAATAAATCATTCTGGTAATAATTACATCTATCTTTAAAAAGACTACAAGATGATTAGGAGATGAGGCAAAACTGAAGTATCATAACTCATGAGCTGAACAATTTTACAAGCTCATTGTAGATGAAAAGTGTACCCTTGCCAGTTTTAGAAAAATAAATGCATATGAAATGTTTTGACTCATTTGGAGGATTTTTTTTTAATTCAAAATTTTAACATTTGGCTAATGAAATTTCAAAAATTTGGAAGATTGGTGGGTAGAACCCCTGAAATTAATCCTAATTTGGGGTTTTTATAATAGACTAGACATCATCTATTCCAAGTAATTTTCATTTTGGGCTCTTCTACCTACTCATTCATTTCTTAGAAATGTTTGGAAGGGGAATGGAGGAGGTGAGTAATTCTAACCTAAAGCAGCACCAAGACATTAGGATCAAAGTTAAAAAAAAATGTTCTGCCACTGTGAAAGGCATATTAGAGAAAAGGTCATTTTAAAATTCGCCTTTTAGTATATGGTGTCTGATGACAGACCCAGATGGACTTCAAATTGCACTGATGAGCCACTTACAGATACAGTGTGTCATTAGTTTTGGTTAGGAGTGATATAAGGAGGTTTAATGTGTCATATCAATGATGCATCAATGCACTGAATTTTATAATGATATTTTTCTTCTTGAGCATTACAGTGACAAAGTTAAAAGAGTACTCAAAAATGTAAAACTGTAATGCACTAAATGCTATATATGAAAACCATGTCAAAGAATAGTAGAATTTTAGTTTGAGAGGGAATTTGTATGATAAAGAGTGTTAAAGGTAATTTCAAAATTATTCTCTTAATGAGGCTTTACAAAAGAAACATACTTTCTTAGATTATATGGTCTCATTTTTGGATTAGAAAACATAATCCCTTTAGGAATAATGCACTTAAATAATAAACATTACAATAATAATAAACATTACAATTAGAAATACCTTGATGAATGATCCCTTCCCCAAACCAGTCCTTGTAATGTAGGGCCCTTTCTTTTATAGAGCTCCATTGATGATTTCATTTTCAACACCACAACTTCTTTTCAATATTTTGTCCAATGTCTAAACAGAACAATACCTTGGAAAAAAACAACAATGAAAACAAAATTGGTAAGCAAAATTGTTAGATTGTCATGCATACACACACACACACACACACACACACACACAAAGACAGTATAAGAAGCATTCCCCTCAGGTCATCTGGGATGAGTACTGGTCATTATATTTTATCTGAATTCACTTTTATTTTGTTATTGTCTTAATTTACATATTTGTAAGCACATATGTTATTCTCCTAGTTCTGTTTTTTTATCTAAATGGATGCAAACAAATCTTCCTGAATTTCCTCAAATTCCATATATTTATCATTCCTTTCAATATAATACTAATCAATTATGGTCATATGCCATAATTTATAATTATGCCAAACAATGGGCACCCTTTTTGTTTCTAACTTTATAATATTATTAAAAGTGGCATTATGAATACATATGTATGTGTGTGTATGTGTATATTTTCTTTGTGCAATAAACCTCCTGACCCCTGGGTTAAAAGGCTATACAAATCTAAAATATTTTCCAGAAGGGTTGACCCAATTCACATCTTCACCATCAATGTATTAGTGTGCCAGTCTTCCTACATTCAAACTAACATAGACTAATTTAAATTTTTTATTCTTTGTCAATTTCAACTGTCATAATTATTTTAATTTGCATTCCTCATGTTATTAGTGATTTCATTGTTCATATCTTAGGAGTATTCATTTGAAAAAATTCATATATTTTGATATCATATATTGGAGAATGGCTCTTCATCTTATATATTTATTTCAATATCTTGCAGATTTTTTATAGAGATTTTAATAGTGATGTGTAATTCAAAGATTTTGGCTAATACATATCCTATCTTTTCTTATTCTAGACACATTGACAGTGTTTGCACAAAAGGTTTTTAATTTTATATAAATGAGTCAATCCATTTTACCTTTTGTATTATTGTCTATCCTTAGTCTGGATAGTTATTCTTCTCCTCACTATCGATGTGAAAGATACAGCCTTTCATTCTTCTTTAATTCTTCTTGTTTTATTTGTGATTTTTATCTTTACATCACTTTTATTACCAGATATACCTCTTCATGCCTTTTCTACCAAGCAAAATTTCCCTTTGATATAGAAAAGGCATTTACAAAATGTTTACTATGTTCCAGGCACTGTGATAAGTGCTAGAGCAAAATATAAGGAGACAAGATGGTACCCATTCTTGAGGAGATTATATTCTAAGCAAAGAAGAGGAAAAATAAAGGGGAACTGAAAAGCTTTCTTTTAGGGCCTAGGGGGAATCTAACCATGTGCCAAAAAGGCTGCTAAAAGGTGGAGTAGTCCAGAGAATAAGTTAAGCTGGCAGTGAAGTGAGCATACATGTATTCTCTCAAGATACAAAGATTAACAATTAAAAAAAATAGTTCAGCAAAACAATCAACATATTAATTGAATCTGAGGTGGCACATGCGCAACCTATAATTTATGGCTTATTCCAAAAAAAAGAGTTACATCTTTCTCAACTCTTCCATGGGTTCACATTTAATCATTGTGTTAAACAGTGTTCTGGTTGGTTTCACCTTTTTTTTCATTTGCATTGTTGTGCTCATTGTATATGTTACTTTCTTGATTCCACTTGTTTTACTCTGTATACATCCATATAAATGTTTTCCTATCCATCATGTCCTATAGCACAATAACATTCCATTATATTCATATAATACAGTTTGTTTAACATTTATTTCTGGTCCTTTGCACAAAAAATGTGCGGCTATGGGATATTTTGGCATATGTGTGATCTTTCTGTCTTCAACATGCATGAAGGTAATGCCTAGTAGGGACAACTCTTGGCCAGGGGTTATGGACATTTGGATAATTCTGGCAGTATTGCTTTCTAGAATCCTTGAAACAATTCACAGGTCTACCAATAAAGTATTAGAGTTCTTGTCTTTTCTGAACCCTATTAATATTTATGTATCTCAGTTTGGGGGGGGCATCATTGCCAATATGACCACAGTTGCTTAGATTAATATTTTTCTTATTAGTAGTAAATTGAAACAATTATTATTATGGTTGTTAATTGCCTAAAGTTCTCTGGGAAATATTATTATGTCTTTAGAATTTATGCATTAGGGAATGGATAGGTCTTGCTCATTAATTTCTTATATATCTTGTACCTTGACCCTTTTTAGATAAATATGATGCAAAGTCAATAGCTTCCTACCTAATACTAGCTACACTTGAAAGATCTTCCATTTCCCTCCATTTTTAAATGATGTAACCTTTATATTTGAGAATCATTGTGGTCTATGTTGTAACATTATAGTGTAAACAAATTTTTCACTAAACTGCTTCATAATTTTCCCGGTAGTTTAAATAGTTTATGTTCTCTGTTTGATCAAATATTGGACGACTGAGTTAACTCTTACTGATTCTTGCTTTTCTAGTCAGTTCTACTCATCTATTTTTCAATTTTAATGAATACCAAATCGTTGTGATTATTGCCATTTATAATGTACTGTGTAGTCTAAAAACGTTAATTTCTATTCCTTTTACTTTTTTTTATTATATCCCTTGATATTCTAGATATTTTGTCCCTTAAAATGACTCATGTTATTATTTTATCTAGATCTATATAGTTTGGTAAAATAGTAAATATATAAATGTGTTTAGATATTACAATAACTGTTTTTATTTTCATATGGCCCAACCCAGAACAATGAACAGACATCTATTTTTCATTCATCTTTATTTTTTAAAGAGTGTTTTGTAGTTGTAGTCTTGCAGTTTATATGTGTCTTGTTACATTATCATGCAGGTATTTTTGTATTTTATAGTTATTTTAAATCAGATTTCTCTTTCTAATATTTCTATCTAGGTTTTAAAAATATTTTGTACAAATGTTAATCATTTTGTAGATTTGTATCTTTGTACTTTACATAAACTATTAATTTTATTGGTTTCTTCTATCATTTCTGAGTGTTACAAGGAAAGAAATAAGCATTTATTAATCACCTATAATATTCCAGGCACTATACTAAGCTCTTTGCACATATTATTTGATCTCACAACAACCCCAGGAGTCAGATGCTATTATCATCCCTATTTTACAGTTGATGAAACTGGGGCAAAGAGAACTTAAGTTACTTATTCAGGGACACACGGGTAGTAAGTGTCTAACCCAGGTGTAGCTGCCTGCTAGGTGGATAATTTATAAAATATATATTTATAAAAGGATGATTTTCTCTCCTCTTTTCCAAAATTTGAGTTTTTAAATATCCTTCTCTTGTGATATTGCCAGCATTTCTAGAATTATGTCAAAGTATTAGTGGAGAAAGGGAGTATTTGTGTTGTTTGATTGGGATAGCTCTTAGTTTAGTTTATAATGTTTATCATATTGAACTGGGTCTATATTTAATAAGATTTTTAGCATACACTCCGAACTCTGTCAAAGGCTTTTAATGCACCTATTGATCTATTCATAATTTTTCTTCTTTTTATCTTTAAATTGTTTTCCTAATTGTAAACCATCCTTATATCTTTGGAATAAATCCACCTGGGTCACAGTGAATGATTGCTTTTATATTTTTGACATATTGTTGTAGGCTTTGGGGGAACGGTTTTATTTAAAATTGCTACATAAATATTCATTAGTGGTATTGGTTTATACTTTTCCTTATTTGCTTTATCCTTTTTGAGTTTAAGTATTAGGAAACTATTTCTCTGTTTAAAAAATGTGGTAGAATTTTTTCTTCTCATTTTTGGAGAATAATTATCAACAGTACTTAATTTATTATTCTTTAAATATTTTATAGATTTCACTTGTAAATCAATATGGGCAAGGTTTCTCTTATTCTCTTCTTGGTAGTTTCACTATGACTGTTTCAATTTTATTTTTTGAGCTTGGGTTGCTCAATCTCTCTATCTCTATGCCTTATTGATTTCATAGTTTATATTTTTGTAGGAAATCATATATTTTTAAGTTCTTGGGTACTGTGGCATAAAATTTTGTATTGTAAGTTCTGAAAGTTATTTTGTCTTTACTGTTGTGCTTTCACTTTATTCATTAATTTTTTCCCCAGGAATTTAGTTTTTTTTTTCTTTTTGTTAGATAAGGTTAGCACAAAGTTTGTTGGATTGTTAGCCTTCAAAAGTACAACCTTTAGTTTTGATTAGTGTTGTATAGAACTTTTGTTTTGAATTTTATCTATTAACCCAATTTTTAATATTGCTTCCTTATTTTAAAATTGTCAGCTTTTTATTTTAAAAGTACATATTCAGTTAATTAATATTTTTTCATTAATGTATGTTTTTGAAGATATATTTTTTTTCTAATAGGACTGCTTTAACAGGACTGTAGTCTCAAAATAAGTTACCTTAATGTTATTTTTTTCACATAGTAATTGTTCTATGAGTTATTATTTGACCCACTCATCAGCAAGGATATCATCTTATATCTCTAATTACATCTCCACTTTTTGTTTTCCAAATATTTATTACTTTTTGTGGTATTACATTATTAGTGCTGCATTTAGTATTTTTGTCTTCTACTATTATTTATAATTCCTTTGTCCTTTAGTGCATGTTCCATTTTTGTAAAGATGCCATACAATTTTGAGAAATATATATATTCTTTAATATTCCTATACAACAGAAGAAACAAAATTTTAAGATCTAATATTTCAACAGTTTTCCATATTTTTTCATTTCTTATTTTGTTTTATTTCTCTTAGTGTCCTTTAATTATATAATACTATGTTTTTGTAATTCAAGTAACTTTTACTTGATGAATTTAGATCCTATCCTGTTCAGAGCACAGATACTTAATATTGAATATCATTGAGCATAATATTATTTCCTTTGATATTGTGAGGTTTTATTTTTCTTCATTTTTCACATGATTGAAACTCTTGTTTTTTTGTCAAGTGACATATATTAAAATTTCCTCCATCTTCTCAATTTAACTTTATATGTCTTTACTTTTAGTCCTCTAATACCTTAATGTAGAAGCTGCTAAATCTTGTGTTATCCTGATTGTGTTTCCACAATACTTGAATTGTTTCTTTCTGGCTACTTGCAATATTTTCTTCTTGACAGGGGAACTCTGGAATTTGACTATAATGTTCCTAGGAATTTTCCTTTGGGGATCTCTTTTAGGAGGTGATTGGTGGATTTTTTTCAATTTCTATTTTGCCCTCTGGTTCTAGAATATCAGGGCAGTTCTCTTTGACAATTTCTTGAAAGATGATGTCTAGGTTCTTTTTTTGATCAGAGCTTTCAGGTAGTCCCACAATTTTAAAATTCTCTCTCCTGAATCTATTTTCCAGGTCAGTTGTTTTTCCAATGAGATATTTCACATTGTCTTCTATTTTTTTCATTCTTTTGATTTTGTTTTATAATTTCTTGATTTCTCATAGAGTCATTTGCTTCCCTTTACTCCATTCTAATTTTTAAGGAATTATTTTCTTCAGTGAGCTTTTGGACATCCTTTTCCATTGGGCCAATCCTGCTTTTTAAAGCATTCTTCTCCTCATTGGCTTTTTGGACCTCTTTTGCCATTTGGTCTAGACTATTGTTTAGTGTTATTTTCTTCAGTATTTTTTTTTTTTTTGGTGTGTGTGTCTCCTTTAGCTAGCTGTTGACTTTTTTCCATGATTTTCTTGCATCACTCTCATTTCTCTACCCAATTTTTCCTCTACTTCTTTTACTTTATTTTCAAAATACTTTTTGAGCTCTTCCACGACTTGGGAGCAATTCATATTTTTCTTAGAGGCTTTGGATGTAGGAGCTTTCACTTTGTTGTCTTCTTCTGATTGTATGTTTTGATCTTCTTTGTCACCCAAGTAAGATTCTATAGTCTTAGTTTTTTTCCCCTCTGTTTGGTTATGTTCCCAGCCAATTATTTGACTTTTTAACTCTTTGTTAAGGTAGGGCCCTGCTTCCAGTGTGGATGATATACTTTCCCAAGCTTTGGGGATTTTGTGCAGCTATTTTCAGAGCTATTTCTAGGGACTTGCAAATTTTCAGTTCTTCCAAGGTGGTATGATCAAAGAAGAGGTGTTTACTCCATTCCTGGCCTATGCTCTGGTCTATAAGTGACCACAAGCACTTTTCTGCCTTGTAACTGTGAGGAGGATTCCTTCTCCAGCATAGTCAAAAGCTGCACCACGTCAGCACACCTCCTCACCCCACAACCATCATCCAGGACTGTGACCCAGGTCCAAGCCTGGGCAAAGCAAGAGAATTCTGCCTCAGTACCAGCAAAGAGATGCCTGCAATGCCTTTCTGATCAGCTGCTGAATCCCCCCAACATCTGTGGTATTTGAATTATTTATTTCTGGTTGTTTGCAGTATGTTTTTCCTTTATCTGGAAGTTCTGGATTTTGTCTGCAATATTCCTGGGAGTTTTCATCTTGAGGTTTCTTTTAAAAGGTGATTAATGAATTCTTTTGATTTCTATTCTGTTTTCTAGTTCTAAGCTATCTGGTTAGTTTTCCTTTATAATATTTTGCAATATGTGCAATATATCATCTTGACTCTACTTTCAAAGTAGATTTTAAGGAAATAAAAGTTGATAAGACTCCAAAGTAATCAAAACTATCTGGTACTAGAGAATATGCATCAATGGAATAGACTAGATAAGCCTAGAATCTAATGACTGTAGTAGCCTAGTCTCTAATAATATCCCAAATATCAAATACTCAAGTCACTATTTAATTTTTACTGCTCAAAAAACTAGAAGATAGAATAGAGAAACATGCGTTCCTTTATAAAATCAGATTCTTACAGCTTATACCACAAAGAATTTCAAATGAATATATAATCTTAATATTTAAAAAAATTTACATTATAAAATTATTAGGGGAGAATAGAAGTGTATCTACTAAAGATACAAAAAAGTATACAAAGAAAGAGGGGAGAAAATAAAGAAGTAGAGAATTAATTATGTAAAACTGAAAAGCTTTTAAACAAATAAAGTAAATGTAGATAGAATCAGAAGAAAATACATAGACCGGGAAAATATTTTTGTTAAATATCTGAAAATATCTACCATTTTCAAGCTATACAAACTTGATACTAGAGTAGCCAAATCTTGTGACCTCAATTTTTCATCTCTGGCTAAGCAATGTGTCCTTTGAAGGAAGGTTGTCAAGGGCCAGCATAAGTATCTTCCATCTGCCCCAAAGTGGTCACCTTCTATCTATTTCAGAACAAATTTATTTCCACCACCTGCTGTCAGTCTAATCTCATAAACTGGATGTGGTTAATCCCTGTGCAAAGAAGGAGCAAATTTCTATTTCTTTAAGACCTTCTATCTCCCTCTGCACCTGCCCCTTGAGGAAAGAAGAAAAGGAAATGGTGGGGAACAGGATTTCCTCCTTTTATTGCTCATGTTCTACTTATATCTCTTGCTGAGTCATTTCCTGCCTAATCTCCAGCCTTAGGAAAGAAGAGGAGTAGTGAAAAGGGGCCTCCCATCAGACTTTCTGACTGTGCACCTCCCATTTCATACTGCATTTGTCTCCAGCCCATTCTTCAGCTTTCTTTGGGAAGAGGGGTGGTGCCTTCCACTCAGTGATGGTCATCTTCATGCTTGGTCACACTCTACATATCCCAGTGATTTAGAACCCTTGTAGACCATCATCTAAATGTCATTTCCCTCAACAGTCCCAACCCAAAATTCCAAACAAAATTACCTATTCTTCCATTGTACCTTCTAGACTGCTTGTTCTATAGGCAACAAACTTCCCTTAATCCTAAATATTTTCCTTTCCTAGTTCTACCATCTATTTACTACTACTGAAACCTGGCTCCTCTCTAATGACAGCCTCCCAGGCCATATTTTCCAGTACTGGCTGCACCTCAGTCATTACCCTCAGTTCACTGGGCTAGGTGGAGAAGTTGATTTTCTCCTTGCTTCCCATTGCCACTACCAGGCTCTTTCCCTACCTCCAACACTCAGTAACCTTACCTCTTTCAAGGTTCATGATATCCATATCTACCTCTAATCAAAATCCTGGTAGCTGTGTCTATAGACCTCCAGTTCACTCCTCTTCTTTCCTCAATGAAATGTGTCATGTCCTCAATACAAACTTGATACTCAAGAGTAGCCAAACCTTATGACCTCAATTTTCATCTCCAACACATTTTTTTTCTCTCCTTCCCAACTTTTGCCCTAGGTGACTTTAGCATACAAATTGACTCTCTCAAACACCTTAATCACTCAGTTCCTCACCCTGCTAACTTTTCTTTACCAATTTCTCCACCTCACCTCAGCCACATACAAAGATGGTCATATCCTTGACTTTGCCATTACCCACAATTTTACCACCTCCATGCTCAATGATTCTGAAATTCCCCTTTTACTTCATCCTGTGCTTTCCCTTACCAAACCTTATTCCTTATCTTCACTATGACCTTCAATCCCTTGATGCCTCAATTAGTATTCTTTCAGGCTATCTCCCTTATACTAGCCAATCTATCTTCTTTTCCCCCTCTTGACCCCTTGGTGAACTAATTCAATCCCACACTATCCTTTTCTCTTGAATTCTGGTCACCTTATTTAGCAAATTGTTCTATGTCTCCCCTCAGCCTTGGATCACAGGTACCATTTACTACCTTTACTTTTCCAAACATTTTGCCAAATGAAGGTGGGGAAAATAATTCAATTGTTCTTATTGGATCCACTACAAATTTATGTTACACAACCACAACTGGGCCCTCACTGCTGCTAGTCAATCTCATTATAATTACCTTATCAACTTATTAGCACATTCTACACAGCAGCTCTTCCAAACCTTTTTATCTCTCTTCAAACCTCCCATGGCTCTCCCTCTACCCTCTCAACTAAGACTTTTCTTATTTTATAGAAAAAAAGAGACCATTTACCATGAGTTCCCTCTTCTCCCCTCTTAATCATCTCATATCATTCATGTGACTTCTGCCATTAACTCCACCTTCACCTTTGTTTCACATGATGAGGTGGCCTTACTTCTTATCAAGGTTAACCTTTCTACCTGCTCAAGTGATCCCATTTTATCCTGTATGCAACAGATTATTGCTTTATAATTCTCACATGATCACTTTTCAGTTTCTTCCTGTCTGTTGACTCATTTCCTTTCTATCAACAAACATGTACCTGTCTCCCCAACATCAAAAAACTCACTTGATCCTTTCAAAGTATTCATAGCATATTTTTGTGACTGTGTGATAACAAAGAACTATAAATAAAATATAGGCTTAATGAACAAGCATTTACTCAGTGCATATTATGCATAAAGCACTGCGCTAAACTTTGGAATACAAAGGCCAAAAAAAAAAGGAATTCAAATTCTAATAAAGGAGATAACATTTGAACAACAATGGTGACTAAACAAATTATGGTACAGTAATATATTGAAATATCAACAAATCAGGAAGAATAATAAAATATGAAAAATACAGAGAAATGTGAAGATTAGCATGAAGTGATGCTAATGGAGAAAAATCCCAAACAAAAATTATCCACAATGATTACATCATTGTAAATAAAGTCAACATTGAGAGGCAACAGAACTCTGATCAGATACTTTGGTCAATTGACCAGTCAATGTTATTATGATATCTACTTAATTAAAGAACATACACACTTCTTCCCAATAACATTTAATTTCAGAGAATGCACTTTGAAAGTGGGCTTATTTGGATGTTTGCTGCAAAACACTGTGCCAGTTTAAAATATATCAAAAATTAAAATACATATATACATGTATAGTTAGTAAAAATTGTCTTTGAAAACGACAGCCTACATTTTTATTTCCTTTTCTTCACTTCACTGGTGTCTCCCCATCATAGTATGCTTGTTTCCATTTGATCTCGGCTGTTTTATTAAAGAATTATTCCTTGGAATCAGAGATCCAACCAGGTACAACTATTTAATGTAAAATCAAACATCATCAATAAAATAACATTTAACAATCATTTCTGAAAGGGAAGAAGAAAACACTCTCCCTCCCTTCCTAATTGAGTTCTTCTTTGGAATGAAGTGCATCTAATTTAGCAAAAATTGAAAGGAAAAGCCAGTTGCATATGTCTTGGCATAATAAAAGCTCAAATTGTGTTAAAAACAAAATGAAAAACAAGAACAATAACAAAACAAAACAAAAAACAAAAATCAATGTTGCAACTTGTGTGAACTATGTGGGAAACTTAGGTCTTGTCTGTGATCCAAATGTTGACCCTTCAGTCTAACCTAGAGTCACATCTCTTTGTTATGTATTTGATTTTGTTTGACCTTGATATCTATTCCTCCCGCATAACTGAGACATACTAAGTGACTGTGGCTCCTCAGATCCACACTGTATAACCCAAACTCTCTAAAAATAAACTAGTGTTTATACTAAATTTTCCCCCTCCCCCCCACTCCAGTATTGAAATCTCCCAGTGTGGGTAACTACAACTAGTGGAACAAATGGCCTTGATTCCTAGTCAATATAGGTCCCATCCCTGACCTCATTCTTGAAAAATAGTATACAATGCTCTCAGGTTCTCCTTCCTTCTTCTCTTCCCCTCCCAACAACTTCATCTCTTATCTTTATTCAAACAAAGTTGCAAATGACTGATAATAGTATTGCTGATAAAAATGTTACTTGGATCAAGATACTGAACTAAAGAGCAAAAGGAAAGTGCACCTTCTGGATTTAGTATACAAAGAAAAGTGTAGGGTCCTGGGGCTGACTTGATATCTCTAAAATCACACTAAGTTGTCACTACATGTAAGACTAGTCTTGGTGGAAGTTGTACTTAGAATAAAGAAATAACAAAAAATGGTACTTATAAAGACAAACATCTCATTTTATCTTGAAGAAATAGAGCTCACCTAAGAACTAAATGTCCATACATACATGTATGTATATATATGTATATATATATATGTCTCTCTCTCGATACATGCATATATATATATATACATACATACTACTGATGAAACCTCCAGATCTTTTCAAAATAAAATCATCACTAAAAGCATTATTACTTTATTTCACTTAAAGAAATAGATGAGGTCATTCAATGTACAAAATCTTTAACTATTACTATTGCAATTGTGTGATATTTAAGGCCCTTCATCCAAAATAATTCAAAATACTTTAGATTCTCTACTGTTTTCCTAACCAACTTTAGCTTTTCCTTGGATCATACTTACAGCAGGCAACATTGTCAATGTTTCCTATTCTCCCTGATATATTTTTCTCCTACTACAATTACCTAGATGGACTTTAACTGAAAATAATTCCAAATGGAAGTGAGAGTGCACATTAGCTGAAGGATTAGATTTCAGTATGCTCTTAAATTCTGGATAATCAAAGCCAATTACAGCCAATAACACTTATAATTTTATTGTTAAATTTTTAATTGGAGATATCTACTGTATATTGGTTGGAAAAGTACTTTTCTTTATCACCTCTCCCTCTTTGGACATAATGGGTATCATTTGCTAGCAATTTTTTTTTCATTTTCTAAAGGAGATGAGCTCCTTTATGTTGTGTTTAGAACAGGAAAGTCAAGAAGATTGAGTCTTGAATTTGCATGCCTGACTTTCAAGGAAAGAGTTAAAAAGCTTTGAATTTGATTCACTGTTTAAAATTCTATAATTAGGAAGCAGATTTTAGTAAATTGTTTTATCAGGTAATTCCAGAGAGTTGACTTTATTAGTAATTATGATGATAATAATAATGATTCTCCCTGGCTGCACTACTTTGGGACTTTTCTGACTGACTTCTGCACTATGCCCCAGGTAAATTCATTATTGAGATTACCTCAGCATCATAATCTCATCAGCCTTGGTATTCCACCTCACCTTTGCTTCTCTGATTGGAGAGTAAGATCATGAACTCCTAATCTCTATGTAAGGAAAAAAATTCAGCTTAAAACATCTGATTTCTTACCTGGCTGTACTACTTTGGGACTCCTTTGACTAACTTCACCATGTCTCCCTCATCAAGTGCCTTCTTTTCCTCCAACCCGTTTTTAAGCTTCCTTTTATCTTCCCCCATTAGATTTTAAGGTCCTTGAGGGTAGGAATTGTCTTTCTTTTTTTATATTTGTATCTTCAGCAATCTTAGCACTGTAGCTGGCACATTGTAGGTACTTCATAAATTAATATTGACTATTGATGATAATGATGATGATTATAACTACCCCCTCAAAACTCAACCCTTCATTCATGCCTAGCACATAATATGCACTTAATAAATGCTTATTGACTGACTTACTGGCTTAAGGGTGTAGGCAATGGCCGAGTAGGATAATACCAGTCAGGGGACTTTATGTACCTTGATACAGTAGCTGGAAAGACATATCAAGAACTCTGAAATGCTGGTGAATTGGACTGTAGAAATATCATGAATTGTGTTAGCACCATAGTCAGTGTGATGCAATGCTCCTAAGAGACAAAGAAATCTATAGGGGCAACTTGGGGTATAGACCAATTTTGATCAATGGCATCATAAAGATTAACTTGGCAGGGAGACAGTGGAACAAATGGCATTTCTTCATATTGCAGGACAACATGGAGACAAGACATACTAGATCAAATTAGAAGGAAGCAGTACTCCCATATGCTGGGGATGTTTTAGTGAAGCTGGTGCTGACCACTAAAGCAGGGCAACTGTAAATATACATTAAATGGGCTGAAGATAGGAATGCTTTAATTATGCACCTATACTATAGTGTGATAAAATTAGAAATACGTATTACCAGTTGTGGAAAAGGGCTTTATAACTTTATTTTGTCAGCAATACTCCCAACTCCAGGTCAGATAACTACATATTAAAGTCTAATGCAGAACAATCATAAGAAATAACTTCACACTTAGGCATGAAATTAGAACTAAAATTGAGTTTAATGGCATTTATCTTGCTAGAAAATTACCTATACTAAAACAGAATAATCCAAAAAGGTGGTATTTTCTATGGGCATAATAAATGAAGACCTTTCATGATATTTTATGGAAAATACAAATAAACATTTTAGGACTGCACACAATGAAATACATTGATTGTCATTGCCATATATCTTATTGTTGTTCTGGTGTTTTCAATCATGTCTGATTCTTTGTGACCTCATTTGGGGTTTTCTTGTCAAAGATAATGGAAGGGTTTGCCATTTCTTTCTCTAGCTCATTTTACAGATGAAAAAACTGAGGCAGACAAGCTTTAAGTGACTTGCCCAGGGTCATACAGCTAGTCAGTATCTGAGGCCAGATTGAACTCAGGAAGATGAGTCTTCCCGACTCCAGTCCCAGTACTCTACTTACCATGCCACCCAGATGGATAAGGAAAAATGGGTACAAAAACGTCCTAGGGGAATAAAATCAATCAGTGAATGAGTTTTTATTAAATGTTTCCTGTACCTCAGTCACTGTGCTAAATACTGATACACAAATAGAAGCAGAAAGACAGTCCTCAAGAAGTCCTCAGAAAGGGCAGCCTCAGGGAGATTACATATTATTGGTGGAAAACAACATGGAAAAAGAGCTGAAAAGGGAACAGAGAGGTAATGGAGTAAGGGTGCAGAGCAAGACACACATTTTGGGACACAGCCAATATGAGAATTTGTTTCACTTGACTATGTATATTTGTTACAATGGTTTTGTTTGTATGTTTTTTTTTTCCATTGAGACAGAGAGAGGGGAAGGAGAAAAAGCTGCAGCAACAACAAATACCTGATAGTTTAAAATACAAAACATAGTTTATGAGCCACCTAGCAACATGTGAGCAATGAGAAGGGGACAGATACATGACTGCAGGCTCAGTTACCTTCTGCTCTTCCATGTTCCTCATGTTCATGTATAATCAGTTGCTAATTCCCGTAGATTCTACCTTACCTCCTTGTTTTTTCCTTCCCCTCCCCAGCAACACTTCTTCACTTTTATCCCTTCCTCTCAGTCAGTCACCTGTATTCGGTCACTAACTTTCCATCACTCTTCCTGGCATCACATAGCTTCTACCCCAGACCAAGTGGAGTTGACTCAGACTCCCCTGGCAGCCAAAGAAGCAACTGGTTCTGTCAACTTCCTAAATTCCTACTGATCTTTTCTCTTTAAGAAAGATCTATTCCTATAACATCCTGATGAGAATCTGACAGCTTTCAATGTTTCATCTTTGTTCCTAAAATTCAGAATTCTTTTCCATTTGGTTGAGAATCCATTAAAATAAACAGGTTAGAAATAGTATTTTTCTTAATTGATAGCAATTTGTTGTCAGAGCAGAGATGCCTTTACTCTGTCCTGTATTTTCCTTTAAACCCTTTTTTTCAAAGCTCTCTGTCTCTCTGTCTCTGTCTCTCTGTCTCTGTCTGTCTCTGTTTGTCTGTCTGTCTGTCTCTCTCTCTCCGCTTCTACAGTATATGTAAGAAGTGGTCATCCAGTCATTTTTAGAGGCCTCCAATAGAGAGAATCCAGGACCTCCTCAGACTCTCCATTCTACTTTCCAGCAGCTCTATTAGATTCCTCCCACCCTGCTGCCTTGATAGCAAGCCTAAATCCGTCTTTTTCAAAATTCTACCAATTGCAACTAGTTCTAGCCTCTGGGGCCCAATAGTACAAGTTTAATTCCTCTGATATGCAGCAATCAGAATACCTGTCCCATCCAATTAACTGTTCTTACCACCACAAAACTTTCCTCTTATTAATAGCTCATTAACTGCATTCCTTTGGAGGTTTTTCTTCCTAAATTAAAACTAGTATAGCCAGTAGCAACATCCCTCTAGAAGGTTACAACTTTCACAAGTCCAGTTAGAATTGCCAGAATTGCCATAACCAGTCAAGATGCCACCATATCCCCTAAATGTGGAGAAGGATGAATACTAATGGGTCTTGAGACAACTTGGTATGGTAGAAAAAGCACTGAATGGTTCTGGAGTCAGAGTATGTGGGTTCAGATTCTGTCTCTAACACTTTCTTACTATGTAGCCTAGGGCAAGTTCATTACTTCACCTGGCTGTGAATAAGTTTCTTCATTTTTAAAATGAAGATGTTGAACTATATGGCCCTTTAGATTTCTTCTAGCTCTATTTCTATGATCCTATGATTCCATATTTATCTTTAATAATAAGGCACAATTAGATCAAATAAAATTTTACAAAATGGCACTGTAAGAAAAGAAGCAACAAAACTTTATTCCAAAATCTGGTTCATGCTGTCCCATAAACACATACTGCATCTGTGGGAAGAGTGGACACAGATGAACAGACATACATGTAGGAATCATGGGTCACCTAGATTCATGTGTAATGGTAATCTGGGGGATACTCAGAGTGCATCCAGATGTGCCTCCCTTCATGAAGATGATGGGGTCACTTGGTTCCTATTTCTAGGAGAATTGTGATGATATAGAATAGATAGAGTGCTAAGTCTATAGACAAGAAGAGTGGAATGAAAGCACTTTGGAGACACTATGGAATATGCATGGATATTCTGTGTTTGGTTCTGGTCACCTAACAACTCTGGAGGTATTAAAAATGTTTGTCAGCTTTATCTCTCAGTCAATTCCTTTAGTATCTCACAAACTAGGGTATCTAAAAGTGAAAGTAATGGATAGGAATATTTTTGGGGTCCCCCATAATATGAAGGGCCCAATTTTATTCTGGATAAACCCCCATATGCAGAATGTTTGCTCTGGCACACTCTCTTAGAGCAGGCCTGCTACATTTCCTCAATAAGAGTTCTAGATAGGGGTATGCTGATAAATATTTAGCAACCAGCTCTCTGAAAAAAAAAAGGATGCATGACATATTTTAAAGTTTAATCTGCATTATTAACATTTCTCTCTAACTTTTTTTAAGTAGAAATAAAAAAGAAATAAAATAAGCCCTGATTTGTAGCATTTACTGATTTCCAGGTATAAATGCTAACACTGAAAATTTAACAATTACATGGAGTCAAAGTCCCTGAACCAGTCACTTGTAGTTAGCTTCAAAACACCTCTGGTTCTAGGGTACCCTGAAAGGTCAAGAGATTTTTTTCCCTAATACCATCAGCTTTACCTCTCAGAGGATATACTCACCATATTGCTTGGCACAATTGATTAGTGCATTTAACATAAATTAGCTTTTACAAAAGTATATTTACTTCAAAGATATAATAGGATAAATGTATACACATTTCCTCCAGTAACGTGGGACATATACTCTCTTGTACCATCTTTGTCTCTGGAGATGGTAGGCTCAATTTTTAGATTAGTTTCTACATAGCATTAGCCCCACCATGTTCATACGCAAAAAGTAGCATCAATGCTAGATAAATCCTCATCTCAGCTACTGCTGGACTGGAGTCCTGAAGGTCATCTCTTCTCCTCAGGGAATTGATGCTACACTGACTGAATGCTGGGATACTGAAGGAGGCTCCACTCCCCTCACACATGAGGGGCATTGATCACTGTCTGTAAACCTGTACTTTAGAGCACTGTGATGTGGAGGCACCCTACAAATCTTTCAAACTTACAAGGCTTTAGGCTCCTCTCCCTTCAATGGTCACCATGAGTGAAGGAGTCACCAAGCTCCCCCAAGAGTGCTGAGGCAAAGTGGGAATGGTTGAAGCTGATAGGCTTTTCAGAAAGCCTCCATAGACAATCAAAGAGATCTCTTTTCAAACCTGGGTAACTAGCTGGAAATATTTAGGGACTATTTACAATTGCTCTACAGTTTCTCCAAGACCCTTCTATTCCATGTTATCATGAGTACCTAGTAAGTAGGGAGTAATATCTCCATATGGGGAGACACACTTAAAGGAGCTCTGCCCATGTACCAGACCACCATTATACATGCATTCATGGTAGCACACATTGAGAATATGCATTGTCAGGACGCACATGTAAGAAGCACATATGAATGTGGCACATTCGTGAAAGAGCAACATGCACAGATGCTTATGTCAACCCTGAGTACTTCCTCTTTGAAGGGGGCAACTTTTTATTTGTAATTCTTTTCTATTACTATTTTTAAATTTTGTTTTGATTGATTATTTACTATTTAAATAAACATTTTACTATCTGACTGTGAGAAGGCTTGGGGACAGACTCTTGAAAACTGCTGGGCCATACAACTATTGGAGATTTGGACCCTCATGAAAGTTTGGTAATTTTTGGACCAAATAAGAACAAAGACACCATAGGAAGGACTTTGCATTAATGCTGTGGATATTGGGGAAATTATGTTTGCTGCCTGATAATGTGGAAATTGTTCATGTCAAAAGAATGATACTCCATACCAAAGGGGTAGGCCAATGTAGCCAGAAGCACTGTGGTATAACCCTGCAAGTACTGCAAAACTGGGAGCAGGAGCGGGGGAGTCTAAAGGCTGTGACCAGGAATAAGCTACCTAGGAAACTTAACAAGATTAATGGATGAAAGCTTTGTGGGGAGGGGCTGATAGAAATGACTATCCCTACTAACATATAATTTGCGCTGTTGATCACATTGCTTTGATGGGAGTGAGGAGTACCTTTTGACTGAATACTTGTTGGACCATTCACAGCTCATTGAGGATGATGTATTGAGTCATGGCAATCAGGAATAGGGATGATTCATTTGTGTCGGGGTTATTGTGGTGAAAGCATAAAGCTGTGAGATCTCAGCTGCGTTATAAAAATTAAGATTACAACAGTGCTCTTGTCTGAAGTCCTTCATCTCCCTTGAATAAAGACCTAATTAACCTCCCTTAAATGAAATACAGTCAAAATATGGAGTGAACTTAATTCCCTAAAGGAAGCGGAATCTAGAGTTAGATTTTAAAAGGCAGTTTATGGTGATCAAACTAAAAGTAACTGTGCCTTGTTTCTTGTTAACCTGTTTCAGAGTGGGAATAATATTTTTCAAACCAAACAAAGAAAGGTGCCCCTTTTGTTTACCTTAAACCAGACTTACAAAGGGAATTAGTAGAGAGATTAATTAATTTAAGGATGATATCTTCTCAGTATGTATATTGTGTTAAAGACTATCTACAATTGCTCTACATTTTCTCCAAGAAGTAGGGAGTAATATCTCCATATTGGGAGACACACTTAAAGGCACTTTGCACATGTATCAGACCACCATTATACATGCATTCATGGTAGCATGTATTCTATGTATGTATGTATGTATGTAGCATACATAGTATGTATGTATATTAAAATTTAAAATCAATATTTTATTGATTTTAAAAACTCTCAATGAAATTATATGCTTTTGTTTTGTTATTGCTATGGAGTTTTATTTTCATTGTTTCACAAATATTATAAAATATGACTTATTTCTCCCCATGGTTTTCCTCAGGTAAACTTTTCTGCTAAAGAGATGGCAGCTGGGGAAAGGTTATAGTAGAACCTTTCAGGAGTTCCCATAGAAGAAACCATATGACCTCAAAAGAGGGGAGAACCATATGACTTATGGATGGTGGCAGATGGGGACATTAGTAGAGTGGTAAAGACTCCTAGATGCCACTATCTAGAGGAGTGGTGAGAGCTCTTGGACCTAGGATCATAGGAAAGAAGAAAAGCAACTGTGCAGTCATAGAACTGGAAGAGTAGAAATAGACTGAGCCAAAGCATGGAAGAGGAAACCTAGGCCATGTCTTCAAACTCTAGAGTGTTTAGGTCTGGTGGGAAAGGAATCATTTTTCTGGTAACTTCAAGTGTATTATGTCTCTTCAAAGATTGTCTCAAAGATTGGAAGAACTATGGCCAGGGAGTGAAGGGGAAGTGGGAATCCCTAGAAGAAAGGAAGATTTTTTTTTTAAAAATTGTGCATGCCTGTGAGCCCTTTATGGATTTAAAAAAAATTGTTTTTCCATTTTTGTTGTTGTTGACTCATTTCAGTCATGTTTGATTCTTTGTGATTCCATTTGGGGTTTTCTTGGCAAAGGTATTAGAGTGATTTGCCATTTCTCTCTCCAGCTCATTTTACAGTTGAGGAAACTCAGTCAAACAGCTTCAGTAACTTGCCCAGGGTCATACAACTACTAAGTGTCTGAGATCAGACTTGAACTCAGGTCTTTCTGACTTCAGGCCCAGCACTGTATCCACTGGTCCACCTCATTCACCGTGGGGTGAGATAAAAACTGTTCTGCATTCAGCTTTCATCTATTCCTCTCCTGACAGTGTTTCTGACTCTCGTGACTTTCTTGCCATAGCTCACCTGCTATCTTACCCTCTCTGGACTTTCATCATGACTCATTTGCCTCCTTACCTTGTAACTCCCCTTAATACCTGGGAACCTCTCACCCTGGGACATCTCTCCACCATACAGGTTCCCTTCTCTCAATGACAAGTTTCTTCCTGGATCTCTACTTTGGGGACAGACTAAAGCTAAATATGCTTCATCCCCCTCCAAGTCATGCTTTTGACCTTCCATACTTTACTACTATTCTCTGTCCCTCCTGCCCCCACCTTTATCCTCCCTCCCACTAACCCCTTCTTAATGTGTTATTTTGCCTCATTGGAATATAAATTCCTTGGGGGCAGGTACTGTCTTTCTTTTTACTTATATTTGCATACCCAAAGTTTAGCATGGTGCCTGGCATATAGTAAATACTTAATACATGCTTGTTGCCTGCCTGTCAATGAATTTGTTAGTTTCCATTAAAATTGGGGACCTATTACTTACATCTGTAGAGTCTCAGACAAAATCTATGGTTTAATATTCCCAGAAGGATATTGTGTGGGGACAAATCAAGATGATTCTAAAGTTCCCAGGAGAAATACTAGGTGGTATCATAAGATACCATCATAAGTTCTTAAAGGACTGAACTCTTCTATGTAAGACCAGAGCTTAGGCTGAGGTGGTATTGGCTATAGATTTCAATTCACTTGGATGTAGATCATTATGAGACTGGGGAGAGTGTGATTACTGCAAAGGAGAGCTTAGCATAATGAATTGTACTTAGTAGGAATTTAATGAAAACTTTTGAGTTGAGCTGAAAGAAATTTGATGAGGGGGAGCTCATTTTCAACTGTGGATGAGGAAGTATCACAGTAGGTTTTGATAGACCTTGAAGGAGTAATGGCTATCCTCTCAAGGTGAAGAAGGATCTCAGCTGTCTATGATTGTTTTTTTTTTTTAATCTCCTAGGACAAGGAGCAGCCAGGACATTCTCAGGACATGAGTGGAGTAGGTATGGTTAGGAAGCCACTTTGGGATCTTGGAAGGGTTTGTTAAGAGCAGAGCATGAGGGTGCATATAATAGAATGTGGATGGAGAGTTAGTATGCTTTGAGATGATACTGAAAAGAAGAGTGTGAATCAGATGGTGAGAGAAAATGTATTATGTGTTAGTGAGTGCAGTTGTATGGTCAGGAAAGAGTCCCTTTCCTGAAAAAGGATAGTTTTGAGGATATTTATGGGTATTTGGAGATTTAGATTATTGGGAGGCTGGGGTTCTCCTTATGGAGAACTTTGTTGAGAATTAGAATGGAACATAAAGGCAGATGTTCACAGCTTCAGTATCCAACCAGTGAGATTTGAATGTGTGCTGCTCCTAATGCCATTCTCATGAAATGACTACAGGATTTAGGGACAGTGATAAAAGAGCCAGACGTTATTGCAGGTTCCACAGAGCAAATGTTAGCATTTGGGTGGGGGAAAAGGGACATAAGTAGAGCCAGAGTGGGAAAAATATGAACTTGAATGGGTATGAAAGAAAAGCATAGAGAACATCGATCCTGAGTTGTATCTTGAAAAAAATTAAGAACTTCAACAGAAAGGCATAGGGATGGGGGCAGAGCAATAAGAGCAAAGGGATGGAGTGAGATGAGAACAAAGTAGCCCAGTTTGTTATGAACACATGGCATATGAAGAAGAACAATATAAAATAAGATTAAAAAATTAGGCTAGGGACAGATTATAGAATCTTGATGCTAAATCAGTAATTTATAATTTATTCAGTAAGGAACAATTGAAGCCTTTTTAGTAGAATGATTTAATACATTAGGAAGATAGGTAAAAAGATGAATTAGTGAGGGGAAAAAAACTGGCTAAAAGAAAATCAGATAGGAGAATAGTCCAAGTGCCTGTAGTAGGAGTAGAAAAGATAGACATGATATATTGTAGAAGTAGAAGGAACTAGGGATATTTAGGATGGAAAAACAAAATACTATGATTATTGAAATTATTTGAAAAGCTTCCATATGGAAGAGGAATTAGATTTATTCTGTTTTGTTTGTCAAGACAAAACTAGCAGCGATGAATGGAAATTATAATTGGAGAACTATTTCTAACAATTAAATCTTCCCAACATTTGCAATGAAATGCCCTGTGAAAAATATGATTTCTCTGTTAATAAAAGTAATTAATTAAGAAGTTGTCTTTAAGAAGTTGTAATTACTAAGTAAGTAATGGATTACTAATTGATTCTTCTTAATAAAGTATAAGAATATCTTACTAAGTAATTAAAAGATTATAGGCTCATAGATCTAAAGCTGAAATGGAGATTTGAGATCCTCTAATCCAACCTCCTGATTTTACAGATTATGAAACTAAGGCCCAGAGAGAATTTATGACTTGCCCAGGATCCAAAGGGAGTGTCTGAGTCAGGATTTCACCCCAGCTTTTTCTGACTCCCAGTGCAGTACTCTGTCTACTTTGGCACACTAGCTCTCAGGATGTTACAGAGTAGATTTGCTCATTGGTCAAGTATCTCAGATATATCATATTCAAGACCAGAATAGCCTGAAAAAGATTAAAATGCAAATGAAAAATGTTTAATAAAGTGAATAAAACTGCAATACAATATAGATGATGTTAAGTTGTGATTTTCTACGTTGGTATGTGGCTCACAGAGATCTTTCCTTTTTATTTAGAGGTTGATACCACTAGATTGGGTGATTTTTAGGGTCTTTTACAGATCTTAGATTTTATCATTTCATTTCTCTGTGTCTGCCTCTACTTTGATTTTTCTCAGTATTTATAACATCTTATCTATCTACATCTATCTCTATTTCTATCATCTCCCCCTCTCTCTGCACTCACACAACCATAACCTAAACTCTTTTATTAATTCTCTTTAAAAAAATCAATATCACTTCCCAATGACTCCCTATCCAAATAGAATTTTTTTGTACATAGACAGAATAAAGTTGAGCAATAGATCAACTTTTCCTACATTGAATTAATGTAATAATACAATACCTCCAGGAATTCCTTAAAGATGTTATTAGACCTTGCTAGACTTTTCTTTCCTAGGAATGTACAAATTGGAAAAGAAAAGTCATTTTTTTTTCCAGTTTATTCCCTGTACACATTTTTAGTTATCCTGGGAAAAGTACAAAGTGAACAGAGGTTATCAAGTTGAAAACTGAAGTCATCAGCCTTAAAAATCGTTTTCAAAATCCCTTGACCTATAAATTTTACATTTATCCCATCTACAATTGCTAGCACTACTTCCTGTGATGTCAAACAAGTCTTGTACCTTTCACCTTGTATGTATGCTATATCATACCACTCCACCCTGGAAAGCTTATGTGACCTCCTGAGTACGAGAATTCTTTGGTTCAGTGCCTATCACAGTGTCTGGCCCCATAGGCTTCCTAGAAAGTGGATGCTTAAAATAGTACGTGCATAATAAATGTGTTAATGTGGGGTTGATACACCCCCATCCACATTTTAGCCTTTATACCTTAACTTTGTAGAAACAGGTTCCCATTAAACAATGACAGACTTTAAGACTAAGAGAAAAGTCTTTGAAAACCTTTTGATTAAGTGAAATGGTGCCAGAAAAGAGATCTATTCTGATTGGCTGGGTAGGGAAAGTTCATTGCATCCTTTATGCCCTAGATAAAAGTAAAAATTAGCTGGAAAAAAGATTTCCAGAAATTAGAGTGAGAATGGAGTTCTAGGGAAACCTCTGAGGAGGTATCACCTAGGGGTGGCAATGGGAGAAGGAGAGGCTTTAGTTTCAGTCTCCCCATTTTCTTTTGGCCGAAAGAGCATCTTCCAGTTTTGAAGGGTCCAGGAGATGTTGCACTTCCTATCTCTCCAGTGATGTCCAAAAGAGTATCCTGGATCAGGTGGCAAAAGTATTAGCACTGGGAGCTGGTTGGTTGTTGTCCTTTGTTCTTGAAAAGGACCAAAATGACATCACTATGTTAGAGTCAAGTTACAGTGTGTTTGACTGTGGCTGATCTTAGAGTGTTCTGCCACAGGTAGTGCACAAATAGTCTATGTGAACATTTGGGGTGGATTCTCTAAATTTGTGCATCTCATCTTTCTTTTGAGCTACTTCAATTCTGCTTTGCTCATAGAACATAGCAACTTGTCTGATGAGGGCATACCATGCTGAATGGTTCTGTGCCTGTGTCTCCCACGTCACACAATCAATTCTAAAGTTCTTAAGAGAGACCTTGAGAGTGTCCTTGTATCACTTTTTCTGACCACCACATGAGTGCTTGCCCTGTATGAGTTCTACATAAAATAGTCTTTTTGGTAAGCATATGTTTGGCATTCAAACAACATGTCCAGCCCATTAGAGTTGGGTTCTCTGCAACAGTTTGAATGCTTGGCAATTTAGTTTGAGAAAGGACCTCAGGATATGATATCTTATCCTGCCAGGTGATCTTTAGAATCTTCCTAAGACAAATGGCAGTGACTCAGTTTCTTGGCATGGTGCTGGTATACTGTCCAAGTTCATAGGCATATAACAATGAGGTTGTTTAAACTTTCTGTTTGGTAGTCAGTCTAAATACTTCTCTCCCACATTTTCCTTCAGAACCTCCTCAAAACTGAACTAGCCATGGCAAAGCCTGTGTTGGCTCAACTTTCCTTCCAAATTAGCAACAAACTATTCCTGCTCAGAGAAGAACTCTAATCTGTTGACATTAATTCTTCAGGTAGTCATTTTGCCTTGAGGTCACAACTTTTGTTGAATGAAAATGGATAGAATAAGTCTACGATCAGTCCAGCACCTTGTACCACACATTGCCTTTATTATTCTCACGTTCTGTTTGTCTCTTCTTCTTACAATCAAATAGTCTGTTAAATGTTAATGTTTGCCGTGAGGATGTACCCATGAAATTTTATTGGATTTAGGTAAATGGAAGACAGTGTTGGTAATGAGGTCATGTGATGCACAAGTCTTCCACAGTATGCGACCAGTGCCGTTTCCAACTCCATTCCTCCCAAGGACTCCCTGCCATGTCTGGGTGTCTGAACTTACTCTAGCATAAAAGTCTCCCAGAAATATAACCTTGTCCTCTTTTGGCACTTTGATGATAAGGGTCTCCAGGTCTTCATAAAATTTTACTTTGACCTCATCAGGGTTCATCATGGTGGAAGTATAGGCACTGACGATAGTGGTATGGCATTTTCCTGCAAGTGGCCATTGCCTTGTCATGAGCCTGTCATTCACTCCTTTTAGTAGACATACAAGCTTGTTGACTAGATAAGTTTTGATTGCAAAACCTACACCAGCTTCACAGTGCTCCCCTTCACTGTGGCCACTCCAGAAGAAAATGTCTCCAGCTCCAGCTTCAGTAAACTGGTTTTCATTTGCTAGCCTTCTTTCACTCAGGGCTGCTATTTGGATGTGATACCTAGAGAGTTCTCTCATAACAAGAGCTGTTCATCTTTCAGGTCTACTGGATTTTGTGTTGTCCATAAGTGTGTGCACATTCCATGTACCGATGGTGAACGGAATTATCTTTGTAGAAGTTTTTGTATGCTTTTTTGTGAATGTTTCAACCAAAGGATGGGATCCCCACCTGCTGTGGTAATCAGGCCAGGATTAGGTAAGCAGACAATTTTTAGGGCACTTTTTCTAGCTCCTTTCCTATACCATGATGTAAGTAGTGCAATCCTTAAAAGGCTGCTCAGTTACCCAGGGGGTTGCCAAATCCCATTGCTGCTTCCAGTGAGATGACCCAATGGCCTGGGCCACCTGTGTGCAGGGTTGTGACTAGAGTTCCCATTGTATTCCACCTGCTGCTTCATCACTTGCCTGTTGCCACAGGTCTTTGAGATAGGTAAAAATGGTAAAATGGTGTGAGTGATGTCTTGATATGTGTAAATTGGATTTAAGTGAGGCAGAGTTGCACAAAGTCATAGGCCTCACTCCCTCTTCCAGAGTCATCACAGTCCAGTGGTAGGACAGAGTCAAGACAACTGGTGATGACTTGAGATGTGGTGGATAACTTTGGAAAATTTGATGTCTAACTAAGCTCTAAGAGCTCCACAGCACCTGATTCAGTTGCCATCAGAACAAATTGTTCTCATTCATTCTACCAGGGGAAGTCTTCACATGCTTGGGGTAGACACCCTCTTACCTCACCAATGGGTTGAGATCCCTGGGTCACCCTTAACCTGGCTTAACCCATCTGCAGAAATAGTTTACCAGGGTATAGCCCCTGTGCATGCTATAGCTTCTTGGAGCCACAAGTGAGAGTTGGGTGGATCAGGTGGACACCAGAGGTAGAAGGCAGCCCTGGAAAGGGCTTGGCAACCCTCATACCAGAGGTTCTAGTCTTCCTTGAACACATCATACACTACAGCACTGGGAGCTAAGGACAAATTGGATGTGAATTGACCATGTTTAGGGGAACTTCTTGCATACCCCATAAATGGGGTAAAAGGGCTTCCAGCAACCAAGAGATGTGACTTATTCCTTTACCACCTGTGGTTTCTAAGCTTTAGTGCATACAATCCCCTAGACACTGTACTCATGGGAGAGTGTTACAGATATTTAGGGTGATATTTTATACCAACTGTACTTAATGAGTCATCTTAGTAAATACCCCTTTCTAAAACACACACACACACACACACACACACACACGTATTTGACATTGGCTAACTGAAAAGATTTCTCAATCCATAATCTTTCTTTTTCTTTCTTTCTTTCTTTCTTTCTTTCTTTCTTTCTTTCTTTCTTT
>NW_020954585.1:12214569-12215522 GCF_900497805.2 Vombatus ursinus
TTTCTTTCTTTCTTTCTTTCTTTCTTTCTTTCTTTCTTTCTTTCTTTCTTTCTTTTTTTCTTTCTTTCCTTCTTTTTCTTTCTTTCTCTTTCTTTCTTTTTATATATTTTTTTATTTTTAGTTTTCAACATTCACTTGCACGAGATTTTGAGTTCCAAATTTTCACCCCATCTCTCCCCTCCCCCACCCCAAGATGGCATGCATTCTGAATACCCCTTCCCCTAGTCTGCTTTCCCTGCTATCTCCCCTCCCCTTCCCCTTCTATTTTCCTGTAGGGAAGGATAGATTTCTGTACCCCATTTTCTGTACTTCTTATTTCCCAGTTGCATGTAAAAACATTTTTTAAACACGTGTTTTTAAAACTTTGGGTTCCAAATTTTCTCCCTTCTTCCCTCCCCACCCACTCTCACTGAACAGGCAAACTATATATGTGCAGTTATGCAAAACACTTCCATAGTAGACATGTGGTGAAAAATCAACTCTATTACCCTTAATCCTATCCCGCCCCCAACATTTATTCTATCCTTTCTTTTGACCCGGTCCCTCCTCAGAAGTATTTGCTTCTGATTACCCCCTTTCCCAATCTGCCCTCCTCTCTATCATCCCCCTACTCTCTTGTCCCCTTCTCCTCCTATTTTCCTTTTCCATACCTAATTGAGTGTGTATGTTATTCCCTCCTTAAGTCAAATCCTATGAGAATAAGATTCACTCATTCCTGCTCACCTTTCCCCATTTCCCTTCCACTGTAAAAGCCTTTTCTTTTCTGTTTTTTTTTGTGAGATAATTTACCCCATTCTACCTTTCCCTTTCTCCTTCTCCTAGAATAATCCTCTCTCTCCCCTTAATTTTATTCTCCAGATATGACCCTTTCATCTTCAACTTACCCTGTGCCCTCTATCTATCTATCTATCTATCTATCTATCTATCTATCTATCTATCTATCTATCTATCTA
>NW_020954585.1:12215532-12302094 GCF_900497805.2 Vombatus ursinus
CTATCTATCTATCTATCTATCTATCTATCTATCTATCTATCTATCTACATACATATAATTTTTTCCCCTCCAACCACCCTAATACTGACAAAGGTCTCATGACTTACAAATATCATCTTTCTATGCAGGAATGTAAACAGTTCAACCTTAATAAGTCTCTTATGATTTCTCTTTCCTGTTTACCTCTTCATGTTCCACTTGAGTCTTGTATTGGAAAGTCAAATTTTCTATTCAGCTCTGGTCTTTTCATCAAGAATGCTTGAAAGTCCTCTATTTCACTGAATGACTATTTTTTCCCCTGAAGGATTATAATCAGTTTGGCTGGGTAGGTGATTCTTGGTTGTAATCCTATCTCCGGAATATTATATGCCATGCCCTGCGGTCCCTTAATGTAGAAGCTGCTAAATACTGTGTTATCCTAATTGTGTTTACACAATACTTGAATTGTTTCTTTCTGGCTGCTTGCAATATTTTCTCCTTGACCTGGGAACTCTGGAATTTGGCTACAGTATTCCTAGGAGTTTTCCTTTGGGGATGTCTTTCAGGAGGAGATTGGTGGATTCTTTCCATTTCTATTTTGCCCTCTGGTTCTAAAATATCAGGACAGTTTTCCTTGATCGTTTCTTGAAAGATGATGTCTAGGCTCTTTTTTTGATCATGGCTTTCAGATAGTCCAATAATTTTTAAATTTCTCTCTCCTGGATCTATTTTCCAGGTTAATTGTTTTTCCAAGGAGATATTTCACATTGTTTTCTAATTTTTCATTCTTTTGGATTTGTTTTACAGTGTCTTGATTTCTCACTAGCTTCCAATTGCTCTATTCTAATTTTTAAGGAAGTATTTTCTTCAGTAATCTTTTGGACTTCCTTTTCCATTTGGCCAATTTTGCTTTTTAGGGCATTCTCCTCCTCATTGGCTTTTTGGACCTCTTTTGCCATTTGGGTTAGGCCATTTTTAAGGTGTTATTTTCTTCAGTATTTTTTGGGGCCTCCTTTAGCAAGCTGTTAACTTGCTTTTCACGATTTTGTTGCATTACTCTCATTTCTCTTCCCAGTTTTTCCTCTACTTCTCTTACTTGCTTCTCAAAATCCCCTTTGAGCTCTTCTAAGGACTGGGACTGATTCATATTTTTCTTGGAAGTTTTGGATGTAGGAGCTTTGACTTTGTTTTCTTCTTCTGTTGTATGTTTTGATTTTCTTTGTCACCAAAGTAAGATAACATAGTCTGACTCTTTTTGTGCTGTTTGCTCATGATCTCAACCAATTACTTGAGTTTTAAACTCTTTGTTAAGGTAAGAGTCTGTTTCCAATGAGGAGAATGTACTGTCCCAAGCTTCAGGGGTTTGTACAGCTATTTTCAGAGCTACTTCTAGGGACCTGAAAAGTGTCAGTTCTTCCAAGTTGCTATAATAAGAGGCCAGATGTTTCTTCTCCACCGCCACAACAAGCTCCACCATGCCAGCATACCTTCTCGCCCCAGGACTGCCCCTCACAATTGTGACTCAGATCCAAACATGGGCAGAGCAAGAGATTCCTGCCTCAGCACTGGGAAAGAGATCATTGCAATCGCCCTCTGATCAGCCACTGGATTCCCCTTCAGTCTCAGGATGCAGCCACTGCCCTGAGGGCTTGCTCTGGACTTGCAGCTAAGACCTTGCTTCTTCTCTCACTGCAGTCACAGACTTTTCTCACTGACCTTCTAAGTTGTCTTTGGCATTCGTGGGTTGAGAAGTCTGGAAACTGCCACAGCTGCCCGAGATTCTCCAGGGTCGCTGCGGCCTGCATGCCCATGCCGAACTGCGCTCCTCTCCCAGCCCGGTGCGATATACCTTTCTGATTAGCCATCCAGGTTGTCTTGGGCTGGAAATTTGTTTTACCCTGTTTTTTTCTGGGTTCTGTTGCTTTAGAATTTGTTTAGAGCCATTTTTTATAGGTCTTTGGAGGGGTTTGAGGGAGAGCTCTAACAAGTCACTGCTTTTCCTCCGCCATCTTGGCTCTGCCCCTCAATCCATAATCTTGAGGGGAAGGACACCAACTGGGCTTGGATCTTAGGTGTTACAGAATTACCCCAGCAAAGGTAACCATAGAACCCTGAAGGTGAGATATAGAGCCTGCTGAGGTTTGGGAACCCAACTCATCAGTGACAGTAGGAGTTGGAATAAGGATACTCAGAGTTTACATGGGTTACAAATGCATATTGATTCGTTCAGTGATTGATTCTCTAACAACTTCCTAATGGACCCCTGAGAGTCAAACCACCTACTTAGAGAAACTTATTTAGATTTAGGAATAGACAAACATCAGTTCACAGAACTGTTCTTGTGTTCCTGCATAAAGACAGATTCCTGTGATAATTAAACAAAAAAATGGAATTGACTTGCCACAGTTCCACCATCTATTGCTTATTAAGCAGATCCAATTTTCTTTCATGCTTTCTACCTTTTGGTTTTTCCTTGTCTGGAGCTAATTATCCCTTTGGGAAAATTTGAAGTCTTGTCTGATAAAAAGGGACATAGACTGTGAATTGTGTAAAGTCATGACACTAATTGGGAATCTCTAGGATGTTCTAGTGAATATGGTGATACAGCTCTCCCAATCCCCAAGGCAGTTTCAGAATTCCTACAGCCTTGCTAAGAGGTTAGGTTAGGACCTTCGAGACCTAGAATAACTTAGGAATATGTTCCAGACTCAGGATCCTCTCAAACATCCAAAAAACCTGACAGATACAGGTATATTTCACAGACTCATCAATTCACATGGGTTCTCATGTTATTCTATAGCCTAGGTTCTCTGCAGAGATGAAGACATTGGGCAGCAGGTTGTGGCAGGGGCTGACTGCTATCTCTTTGCCTTCATCCACCATCAGGGCTCTAAATCTTTTGCTTTATTCATTGGTCTTGTATTCCTAGGGCTTCTCATTATTCTTCAAATGCTATCCTTTTTTTTCTCTGAAGACGTCTGTGAGATTCCCATTCTTCCCCTTCATGAAAGAGAAGGGAGAAGTTGTGCCTACATTTGTGGGGCCACAGCTTTTGTTTTAATTTTTAAGATTAATTTATTTTGATTTATCAACAATCACTTCTATATGCCTTTGAGTTTAAAAGTTTTCTCCCCCTTCCTTCCCACCTCCCTCCCCAACATGGCATGTAATATAATACAGGTTATACATATACATTCCTATTAAACATATTTTCACATTAGTGATGTTGTAAGTAAAAATTAGAAGCAAAAGGAGGATCCACCAGAAAGAGGAAATGAAACAAAACAGAAGAAAAAAATAGCAAATCGTATGCTTCGATCTGCATTCAAACTCCATGGTTCTTTCTTCTTTATTGATAGCATTTTCCATCATAAGGCCTTTGGAGACGTCTTAGATCCTTGTATTGCTGAGAAGGATTAAGTTTATCAATATTAGTCATCACACATCATGGCTGTTATTGTGCAATGTTCTCCTGGTTCTGCCTACTTCATTCAGCATCAGACCATACAAGTCTTTCCAGGTTTTTCTGAAGTCAGCCTATTCATCATTTCTTATAGCTCAATAGTATTCCATTACATTCATATGCCACAACTTGTTCAGCCATTCCCCAATTGATGGGCATCCTCTCAATTTCCAATTCTTTGCCACTGCAAAAAGAGCTGCTATAAATATTTTTGTACATGTGGGTCCTTTCCCCATTTGTATGACCTCTCTGGGATATAGCTCTAGAAGAGCTATTGCTGGATCAAAGAGTATGCACATTTTTATAGCCCTTTGGGCATAGTTCCAAATTGCTCTCCAAAATGGTTGGATCATTTCACAACTCCACCAACAATGCATTAGTGTTCCAATTTTCCCACATCTTCACCAACATTTATGATTTTCCTGTTTTGTCATCTTGGTCAATCTGAAATGTGGTACCTCAGAATTGTTTTGATTTGCATTTCTCTAATTAATTGTGATTTAGAGCATTTTTCATATGACTATAGATGGCTTTAATTTCTTCATCTGAGAACTACGTGTTCATATCCTTTGACCATTTATCAATTGGTTAATCTGATCAATCTTATAAATTTGACTTAATTCTCTATATATTTTAGAAATGAGACCCTTACCAGAGAGACTGGTTATAAAAATTCTTTCCCAATTTTCTACTTTCCTTCTAATCTTGGTTGCATTGGCTTGGTTTGTGCAAAACCTTTTCAATTTAATGTAATCAAAGTTATCCATTTTCCTTTTTGTAATGTTCTCTATCTCCTGTTTGGTCATGAATTCTTCTGTTCTCCATAGATCTGACAGGTAAACTATTCCTTGCTCTCCCACTTTGCTTACAGTATCAGCCTTTATATCTAAATCATGAACCCATTTTGACTTTATTTTGGTATATGGTGTGAGATTTTGATCTATGCCTAGTTTCTGCCATATTCTTTTCCAGTTTTCCCAGCAGTTTTTGTCAAAGAGTGGGTTCTTATCTCAGAAGCTGGGGTCTTTGGGTGTATCAAATAATAAATTACTATAGTCATTGACTACTGTGTCTTGCATACTTAACCTCTTCTACTGATCCACCCCTCTATTTCTTAGCCAATACCAAGCAGTTTTGATGATTGCTGCTTTATAATACAGTTTAAGATCTGCAATGGCTAGGAGGGAAACCACAGCTCTTCAAGTGCACATACATTAGTGAACCTTCAGTTACAGAAATAGAGTACACAGAATGAGGGAAATAACAATCTAACTGTATTCTTGATGCAATTTAGTCTAATTCACTGAACATTTATTAAATTCCTCTACATGAAAGTTAATTGTTCTAGACTTTGGGGAAGCAAACAAACAATTAAATCATTCTTTCCCTCAAGCAGTTTATATTGTACTGGGTATCCTGGTCAGACCACTGGTGAAGTATTGTGCTTGGTTCTCAGCACCACACTTTTGGAATAACATTCATAAACTGGAATCAGCCCAGAAAATGGTGACCAAGATGGCTCAGCTTGGAGAAGAAAAGAGTTGGTGGGGGTTGGGTCTTTGTAATAACTATTTTAAGTATTTGTGAGGCTATAATGTAATAATAAATAGGATTTGTTCTACTAACACCTGTAGGTTGGGATTTGCTACTAAATGTTTAATAACCAGCTCTCAAAAAAATCTGTTTTCTCTGTTATTTTCTTAAGTCTAGACAATCAACAAAATAATAAAACCCTGACTTGTAGTGTTTGATGAACACTAAGTGTAATGCTCATACTGAAAATTTAATAATTGGCTGTTAGCCAGCTTGAGTGGATTCCAGAACAACCTGTTTTTGTCTGTAAGACAAAGTAGAAAAAATGGATGTAAGTTGAAGAGATGAAAATTTCAACTCAACACAAAGAACTGTGTAACAGAGCTGTACAAAGGAATGGAAAATAGTGAGTTCCTAATTACCGAAGTACTTTAAATGGGTGATAGAGGACCACTTGTCAGGGATATTAAAGAGAGTGTTTCTACTCAGGTATGGATTAGTCTAGAAGACCCTTGAAGTACTTCCCAACATAGAGAATTTGTGGTTTATTGATTCTTTAAAGCAGAAGAAATGGTGGGGCCTCAATACAATTTTCTTTGTTGGTTGTTAACTTAGGGTGACCCTGTGGTAGTTTTGGATCATTCATATTCATCTGGGAGATCATTCAAGGATTCACCTATGTCTTTGGATTCACGTAGAAATTACTGGGATGTTTCCTAAAGTGCTTATGAAATACATACTGATCTGTATGTCTTACATGGATAATGAATCTATCCCAATCATTTCCAATTTGTTTTAATTTATCCTGTATACAGATTTTTTTATACAGTTACTTGCATGTTGTCTCCACTTTGGATTGTGAGCTCCTTAAGGGTAGGGACTATCTTTTGCTTTTCTTTGTGTCTCTAGGGCTTAGCACAGTGCCAGGCACTTAGTAGAAACTAAATAAATGTTTATTAACTATTTGCTATCTTAGGTGTATTTTTATGATGGAGATATGAAAAGGATAAGAGAAGTTGTCCCATGAAGAAGGAGGAAAGCAAGGTTTTTTTTTCTGAAGAACCCATTGTTTTCTCTAATTATCTCAATCCTAATTATTAAACTGGTTGGCTACCATGGAGACATAGTGCTTGAATTGTCAGTCATGGAACTAAAGTTATCTAGGATTCAATGAGCATCAAAATAAATAAGGCCCAGAAAGCTTTGCAAGGTCAGTCTCTACATAACACAATAAACGTTCATGGTGTTCATCTTAGGATGGTCCCTCAAAAAGATATGTGAGTACTCCAAAGCTGAACTTTTATGTAGCTATCTATCTCATGTATAGAGAGAAGTAACATATGGTTTGCAAGATCGGACAGGTTATAACAGAATGGGACAGGCCAGAAGAAGAACCCTATACCTATTTTTAGTATGAAAAAATAAAGGAGTGATAATGAAGTAGAGTTTTGGAAGTTTGAAAAATGCTTTTATACTGAAGAATAGATGAATTTTTTTTTTTTTAGGATGGACTTTTTTTGCCTCCTTTGATTTCTGTTACTTGTTTTTGGGAAGGGTGAGTTTATGTTTTTGTTTTTCCTTTTTTCTCTTTATATGGGAACTTAGAGAATAGTTATCCATTCTTTTTCTATATATCTTTCTCTCTATGTACTTTTTCTACCCAACCCAGGAGTTTCAACAAGCTCCAGAAGAAACTGTTCAGTGGGACCCCAGAAAAGATTCCTTCATTTTTCTTTTTTCTTTTCCTTTTGATATTTTTTACTGCAAGATGCCTACTCCATTTGTCCCTACTAGTACACACACACACACACACACGCATATATTTCTTATTTCTCACATAAACCTTAGTCCTGCTCATCTTCTCTGCCTCATGGTACTGAATTTGCTACAAAAAAGTCGACAGAGCCAAGTTCCCAAGGAAAAATAGTTATTTGAACTGGTTCTTTTGGTAAGCAAAGTTTTACTTTTTTGTTTGTAAACTGAAATTGTCACATGCCTGTTATCAAAGAAAAATCTATCCTTGTATGAGTTGCTGGTTAAAATCTGTAGATATACTGTAAACAAAGCTAAATAATCCTTAATTCACAAGACTTATAGGATTCTTGTAAAAGAAGTATGTCTATGAGAAGAGGGAGGTGAAAGAAATAAGCATTTATATAGTCCTTACTATGTGCCAGGCACTGTGCTAAGCACTTTTTAGAAATATTATCTCATTTGATTCTCACAACAACCTTAAAAAATAAGTACTATTATTATTCTAATTTTAGTTGAGGAAATAAAGGCATCTAGTAAGTGTCTAAGACTTTCTGACTCCGTCTGCTGTGCCAACAGATAACTTCAGTTTTTTCTAAAGTCTTTCTAATAGAGTCCTGAGAGGGAAGTCAGTTGTGCTATGTGCTGGGCCATAGAAGGAACTTTTATCTGGAATTGTGCAAAATGGTCAGAAGTCCATGAACCCCTTGGAAATCATTTTGTTGATATGCCACTACAAACCTTCCCTGGACATTCTAGAACCTTATGTAGGGAGGAAGAGTGGGAAATTGAGGAAGTTACTTTATTTAAAATTAAAAAAGCCTTGATATTGAGGGAAAAAGGATGGTATTTTTACTTTGTTTTCCAAAGGTAGACCATGTGTGGGTAGCTGTATTATTTAAACTTGTTGATAGATCAATAGATTTGGTTTCTTTTTTCATTTCATCTGTTTAGAAACAGGCAACAATTCTATACAGATGATATTATCTTTTATTCAAGAATCATCTCCAATGGTGGTCACCAGAGAGTTAATTAATGAGTATTTGAAGGGTGCTTCAAATTCCATTGATTAAACATTATTTAATATTTTGAACATTATAACTCTCCTTTGAGAGCTATTTTTTTAATTATAAAAGAGGAAGCAATACTGGAAATGCCATCTTAAATATATTTGAGTTGGAGGATATAGCAGAGATGTTAGATGGTACTGGTAAATTACAAGAGTAAACCAACCTTGAAAAGAAAGACAATTATTTATCCAGTGCCAAGAAGATTTTTTACCAGCCTGCCATCCTCAGGGGGGTATAGGAGGAGCATGGATGGTATAACAAGGGAAATCAGCATGAGTGGCTATTTTCCAGACTGCAGCTGCACAGACTGCCAAAGAAGCTATTGTCTTTAAATCTTCTTTGTCTTGCCTTCAAATTATAGTTCCCTTCATTTTCTATTTTCTTCTTTCAGTCTGTTTCATCATTTCAATCTTCAAATAAGAGCTATTTGGAAATGTTAGCAAAATTCCCCCCACCCCAATACTCTTCATTGAGCATCTTCTTTCCTCCATATGTTATCCTTGGCAAGTAAAAAATTCAAAATGATTCTCATTCTCATTTAACTCTATTACCAAACCTACTTTGACTTTTTGCTCTTCTCTAACATAATTCAGAGTGAATAGTTTAGTTAACGTTTACTTTAAAATTAATATAGTCTTAATGACTCAATCATCCAAGAAGAATACTTATTAATATAATAATAATAACAATAACAACAACAATAACAATAATAATATAGAAGATATCAAACTGTGTGTTATAAAAAATAAAATATCCCCATAAAGACACATCTAATTAGTGTTTCATTTTTAACTAGTGTCCTGAACTGCCAGTTCTTTTTGTTTTTAAAGTTTTTTTATGTATCCTATCCATCTATTTATCTTATAAATGCTAGTTAAGGCATTACATCCAATTTTCATTTATAAGGTGATAGACTCAATATAGAGAGGAGGGATGGATGCCTTTTTTCAGGTGTCAGGGTTATAATCATCTTGAGCACAGAGGGAAGAATAAGATGGCTCTATTTCCTTGCCAAAGCTAAACTCTGCATTTATCACCTACATTCTGTCCCCTTGTATCTCCTCTGTAACCTTGGTCAGTCACTCATGTAGTCTCTCTAATGTACCTTTAGTCTCTCAAATTTCACTTGGTCCCATTTCTCAGCCTAAAAAATATTCCTGAGTATAGAGGTGGGTTTCTCTTATTAAAACAAACATGCTAACAAACAACTAAATGCACTCCGTGCCTCCAATACTTTTCCATTGACACAGTCACTCTGTAGAGACCTATAACTTTCCCTCCCTTAGCTATTAATGGTTAACTCAACTTCATCACCTACTCACTTCTAAACTCTTTGTAATCTAATTGTCTTTGACACTCAATTGAAATAGCTCCTTCCAAAACTCACCAATTCCAATGGGCTTCTCCCCCACCCTCTGTTCTTGAGATGCTTTGTGGCATGTAACGTTGTGGAACCATCACTCTGTCTCCATGCTTTTTGATCCCTAGCTCTCCTTTTGTGGTTCCTCTTCCTCCTTCCATTCCTTTGAAGAGATCTTCCTGTGTCTCTGCATTGTCTCCCTTCATGACCTAATCCAGAATCAAAGAAGCACAGAATTTTAGAATGTTAAAGGACCTTGGAATTCATGAAGTCCATTTCATATCTGAAAAGAATTTTATGTGCCTTTAACACATGTGATACAGCTTCAGTTTGACAACCGCTAATGAGAGAAAACTTATCTTCTTAGGCAACATATTTCACTTTTCATTTTTCTAACTTATTTTGTTTGGAGCCAAGAAAACAACTTAATCAGCAAATGCATGTTAGCCTTGTCAGGTGGAGAGATATGGAAGCTCAGGGAAACATTGGTTTGTAATAAAAACTTATTTCTAAATCACACCAAAAGAATTTTAACTAGGGCAGAACAGCCAGGATTTTGTCCCTGGGTGGAAAATTTAAGGCACAGCAGCATCTTTGGAATATTTACCCTCCAGACTACCTTGCTCTTACTGTAATAATATTGGTAATAGTAGTGTTGTTTTTTTTTCACTCTGCCCACTACCTCATAGAGGTATCCTGAGTATTATACCCCAGATAAGTCAACTCGATGCTAATTTGATCCAGGTAAAGAAATAGCTATATGGGTCCACCAAAATTAGGCTCTTAAATCAGAGACTCCAATGTGCTTCATGCAGAAGTAGAAATGGCATATAATATGGGAAGAACAACTAGATTAGACCAAGCATATACAGAAGAGGTCCATGTGCTGGAGATAATACACTTTCAGGGGTATTGGAGGATTTATTCTAAAACTATTTACTCTCAAGAAATAGGATAGGATATCATTAGAAAAAAAGTCTGAGATGTTATCCAAAATAGGAAACTAAGGTGTCAGTAAATATCAAACCATGTGTCTATTCTCCAATTTTTAGAAAATCTTTATGAAAATAATTTACACATATGTGAAGCCATCTTGTGAAGCTATGAAATGGAAACAGGAAAGAAGGTTCAGTGGAAAGTGTGATAGATGTCTAATCAGAAAGCCTGAGGCCAAATGGCACCTCTACCATTTATTAACTGCATGGCCCTGGGTGAAGCACTTAATCTTTCTGGGCTTCAATTTCTTCATATATAAAATGAAAGAATTGTCCTGGGTGACCTCAAAAGACTCTTCTAGGTGTGAATAGTATGGAAGATTTTTGTAAAGGACATTTTATGTGCATCTTGAGAATCACAGAATTTGAAAGTGGAAGGGATCTCAATAGCTATCTATTCTAACTCATATTTGAAAGAAATAGCCACCATACATACTCAAGAAATAGTTACTCAACTGCTGTCTGAAAACCTCCCGGGAGGGGGCATTAAATTGACTAAATTTGACATTAAATTGACTAAATTTGACATTAAATTGACTAAAAACGTAGCAGATACAAAAGCTCACTGTGTTTATTGTTAGTTGACTACGAAAGCAAAACAAACAAAAACTCAATGATTCAATCAAGGAAAATGCTACCTTCAATAGGCCCACTCCAAAAAGACATTTCCCATGATTGTCAAAATCATATGTCAAAATCATTCAAGATCCTTTGAAAAATGTAAAAATATAAATCACTTTGCTTTATGGTGCTTTATTAAACAAAAGAAGAAATAAGGGGGACATTTACTTACTCAATGTATTTGATACCCTAATTATAGAGGATGTCCAGCAGAGAACAAATGGAAAGGTGTTTTGCTAGAGATGGTAAGGTCCTCATATATTCCTTTAAAAATAATCATGAACTTGATCAATATCAACAAACATGAATCTCCATATATACATATGTGTGTATGTCATTGTTTAGTCATTTTCAGTGGTATCTGACTCTTCATGACCCCATTTAGGGTTTTCTTGGCAAAGATACTGGAGTGGTTTGCTATTTCCTTCTCCAGTTCTTTTTACAGATGAGGAAACTAAGGCAAACAGGGTTAAGTGACTTGCCCAGGGTCACATAGCTAGTAAATGTCTGAGGCCAGATTTACATTCAGGAAGATGAGTCTTCCCTACTCCAGGTCCAGTGCTCTATCCACTATGCCACCTATCTGCCCCTTCCTCTCTCTACTATACACACACACACACACACACACACACATACATATATGTGTGTGTGTATATATACATATGTATGTGTGTATATGTGTGTACATGTGCATACACATAAAAATAAGGTTGTGTATGGATATGTGAATATTATATACAACCTTTTAATTTTTTTTAAAGTATATGTTTTATTTAACATGGTGGTACATAGACTATCCTTTTTGTCTGTGTCCTCTTCTGAAATTCCTCTTGTTCTATTTTATATATGTGTGTGTGTGTGTGTGTATGTATATATATATTTATATATATGGTTTCCCTTCAAATGTAAGCCTCCCATTGTAACAAATAATCATGCTTTAGATAGATACTATTTCCCACATTAAGGAAAGGTTCATTTATTCCTATGATTTTTAATTTTTAAAAACACACATGGATATCATAAATTGTCAGAAGCTTTTAAAAATCTTCTAGTTGAAGTATATAATTTTCAAATATAAATTATTATGTTTACAATTTTTCTAATTGAAAATTATGTTTTATTCTTTGTATATATAATTTTTGAAAAACTGTTTCTTTGCTATTATTTTATTAAAATGTACCTTTATTCATTAGAAAAATGGTCTTTATTGATTGGGCAATGGTTAAATAATTATAGCAAATTAATGTAATGGAATATGGTTGTGTTATGAGAAACAATGAATTTGATTGAATACTGAGAAGCATAAAAAGATTTACATGATCTTATACAGACTTGAAGCTAGCAGAGCCAAGAAAACAATACACACAATGACTACAACATTGTAAATGGAAAGAACAATTACCACAAAGTAATCAAAAGTGAATGCTGGGGGCGGGCAGAGCCAAGATGGCTGAGTGAAAGCAGTGACTTGCTTGAGCTCTCCCTCAAACCCCTCCAAATACCTGTAAAAAATGACTAAACAAATTCTAAAGCAGCAGAACTCACAAAAAGACTGAGTGAAACAAATTTCCAGCCCAAGACAACCTGGATGGCTGATCAGAAAGGTATATCGCACCAGGCGGGGAGAGGAGCGCAGCTCGGCGTGGGCGTGCAGGCCACAGAGACCCTGCAGCAGGCCTCAGAGGACTGAATCACAGGCAGCTGTGGCAGTTTCCAGACTTCTCAACCCACAAATGCCAAAAACAACTTGGAAGGTCAGTGGGAAAGGTCTGTGACTGTGGGGAGAGAAGGAGCTAGGTCTCAGCCACAAGTCCTGGGGCAGGGCTGCCTCCTGAGCTCCCAGCTCACAAAATCGAGTGGCTGATCAGAGGGGGTTTGCAGGGATTTCTCTGCCAGTGCTGAGGCAGTAATCTCTTGCTCTGCCCGTGCTTGGATCTAGGTCACAGTTCTGAGGGGCGGTCCTGGGGCAAGGAGTAGTGCTGGCATGGTAGAGCTTGTTGTGGCTGTGGAGAGGAAACACCTGGCCACTTATCATAGCAACTTGGAAGAACTGAAAATTTACAGGTCCCTAGAAGTATCTCTGAAAACAGCTGTACAAACCCCCAAAGCTTGGGACAGTACATCCTCCACATTGGAAACAGACTCTTACCTTAACAAAGAGTTTAAGACTCAAGTAATTGGCTGAGATCATGAGTAAGTAGTGCAAAAAAGAGTCAGACTATATTATCTTACTTTGGTGACAAAGAAGATCAAAACATACAACCAGAAGAAGACAACAAAGTCAAAACTCCTACATCCAAAGCCTTCAAGAAAAATATGAATCAGTCCTAGTCCTTGGAAGAGCTCAAAAGGGATTTTGAGAAGCAAGTAATAGAAGTAGAGGAAAAACTGGGAAGAGAAATGAGAGTAATGCAACAAAATCATGAAAAGCAAGTTAACAGCTTGCTAAAGGAGGCCCCAAAAAATACTGAAGAAAATAACACCTTAAAAAATGGCCTAACCCAAATGGCAAAAGAGGTCCAAAAAGCCAATGAGGAGAATGCCCTAAAAAGCAAAACTGGCCAAATGGAAAAGGAAGTCCAAAAGATTACTGAAGAAAATACTTCCTTAAAAATTAGAATAGAGCAATTGGAAGCTAGTGACTTTATGAGAAATCAAGACACTGTAAAACAAATCCAAAAGAATGAAAAATTAGAAAACAATGTGAAATATCTCATTGGAAAAACAATTGACCTGGAAAATAGATCCAGGAGAGAGAAATTTAAAAATTATTGGACTATCTGAAAGCCATGATCAAAAAAAGAGCCTAGACATCATCTTTCAAGAAATGATCAAGGAAAACTGTCCTGATATTTTAGAACCAGAGGGCAAAATAGAAATGGAAAGAATCCACCAATCTCCTCCTGAAAGACATCCCCAAAGGAAAACTCCTAGGAATACTGTAGCCAAATTCCAGAGTTCCCAGGTCAAGAAGAAAATATTGCAAGCAGCCAGAAAGAAACAATTCAAGTATTGTGTAAACACAATCAGGATAACACAAGATTTAGCAGTTTCTGCATTAAGGGACTGCAGGGCATGGAATATAATATTCCGGAGATAGGATTACAACCAAGAATCACCTACCCAGCCAAACTGAGTATAATCCTTCAGGGGCAAAAATGGTCATTCAGTGAAATAGAGGACTTTCAAGCATTCTTGATGAAAAGACCAGAGCTGAATAGAAAATTTGACTTTCAAATACAAGACGCAACTGGAACGTGAAGAGGTAAACAGGAAAGAAAAATCATAAGAGACTTACTAAGGTAGAACTGTTTACATTCCTGCATGGAAAGTTGATATTTGTAACTCATGAGACCCTTGTCAGAATTAGGGTAGTTGGAGGGAAAAAATTATATGTATGTAGATAGATAGATAGATAAATAGATAGATAGATAGATAGATAGATAGAGGGCACAGGGTAAGTTGAAGATGAAGGGGTCATACCTGGAGAATAAAATTAAGGGGTGAGAGAGGAGTATACCAAGAGAAGGAGAAAGGGAGAGGTAGAACAGGGTAAATTATCTCACAAAAAAACAGAAAAGAAAAGGCTCTTACAGTGGGGGGGAAATGGGGGAAAGTGAGAGGGAATGAGTGAATCTTATTCTCATAGGATTTGACTTAAGAAGGGAATAACATACACACTCAATTGGGTATGGAAATCTGTCTCACCCTACAGGAAAATAGGAGGAGAAGGGGACAAGAGAGTAGGGGGATGATAGAGAGGAGGGCAGATTGGGAAAGGGGGTAATCAGAAGCAAATACTTCTGAGGAGGGACAGGGTTAAAAGAAAGAATACAATAAATGGGGGAGGGCAGGATAGGGTTAAGGGAAATAGAGTTGATTTTTCACAGCATGTTTCCTATGGAAGTGTTTTGCCTAACTGCACATATATAATCTATATTGAATTGCTTGCCTTTTCAATGAGGGTGGGTGGCAAGGGAGGAAGGGAGAAAATTTGGAACCCTAAGTTTTAAAAACACGTGTTTAAAAAATGTTTTCACATGCAACTGGGAAATAAGAAATACAAGAAATGGGGTACAGAAATCTATCTTGCCCTACAGGAAAATAGAAGGGGAAGAGGATAAGAGAAGAGGGGGAGAGATAGAAGGGAAGGCAGACTAGGGGAAGTGGTATTCAGAATGCATGCCATCTTGGGGTGAGGGGAGGGATGAGATGGGGTGATAATTTGGAACTCAAAATTTCATGGAAGTAAATGTTGAAAACTAAAAATAAATAAATTTATTAATTAAAAAATAGAAAAAAATAGAAAAAAAGTGAACGCTGCAAAAAAATACATGTAACCCTCAAGAAGAAATATGAGAAGACATCTCTCACCCTGCTTCTTTGAAGAGGAGGGAAGTCCGTGAATGTGGAATATTGTGCACATTTTTAGACTTTCTGATGTATCGATTATTTTTCTTCTAATCCGTCTCTTTATCTTTTCTTTAAAAATGGCATCTGTTATATGGGGTGACTCTCTGGTAAAGGGAAGGGGGATAGATACTGGAAAAAATTTTGATGATCTAAAAACAGATGATATCATTAAAACTTACTTTAAAAAGGAAACAATGAAATAGTGGTTTATTTTTTTCTCTGAATTATCACTTCCTGATTTTGGTATCAGGATCATGTTTATCTAATGGAAGGTATCAGAAAGGACCTTTTCCCCAGCTATTGGATCCAGTTGTTCTATTTCTGCTGAATAAGTCAACTTCTAATTTACAAATAACTAGCATGTTCCAAGTTCCACTGAGCCATTAAGAAAATAATGGCTTGACTGATACGGATAGAGAACCACAGGATCTATCTTTGTTAATTCATTTAGAAAATTTTAGAAAACACCTATTCTATGCACTTTCTTATAATAGGTACAAAGGTAAATAGAAAAATTGAATAAGAAATATTTTGTCCTCAAGATTTGTCCTCAAGATTTGATTTAATGAATAGAATACTTCAGATGAAGTCAGATGGCTTGGGTTTCAATCCCAGGTCTCCCATTTATTATCTATTTAACACTGGCACACTCTAAACTCTATCAAAACATAGGTTGTGAATTAGTTTGATTTTGTATCACACTCTGAAATTAACAAAGTACTTTGTGTGCAATGACTTCTAAATTGTTTTTTTTTTTTGCTGGTTTGTGAGCCCTGTTGTTGAAATTAAATGATGAAATCATTTTTCCAAATGCTATAGGAGGCCAACTGACTAAATTTTAATGGCAAACACACTGGTTGGGGGTCAAAAGTCAGAGTAATAGAGACCAGAGCCCTTTAGTGTTACCCCTACTACCATTAGGGAAGAAGTAGCAGCCAGACCTTGGAAGATTTCAACTTATGAATTTGAGAACAAATTGAGGGAAATAGATATGAAGGGAGTTCTACACAAATTACCATGGTACATATTAATATATCATAGGTGTATAAGAGGATAACAAAGAGATATGAGATCATATGAAAGAGTGACTTTATTCTCCTTGGCAAATTAGGGAAGGTGGAGAAGTTGGCATTTGAGCTGTCTTTGAATATATACTGATCTCTTTCCTGCATTGAATGTCCCTGAATGCAGTACACTAGTTATTCCCTGAAAAAGATCAGTACTTTCTCTGTGTCTTTTATTTATAATAAGCTGCCTTGAGGCAAAGCCACAAAAGCTGGCTTCTCGGGGATCATGGGAGAAAAAAAGATGGGGAATTTTATCTTATTCTTTCAAATCAGTCTTTTCAGAAAAAATAACTCATTGTTCTGAACTCTGACAAATACATAAACATATGCATGTGTTTACATTGAACCTCCAGTGACTTTTCAGAAAGATTCTTCTTTTATGAACCAAAAACTGCAGCCAGGAATAACAAAAGAAATGCTTTCATATTTTAACAGGCAGGTTGGTTAACAGCTCTGGTCTCAGTTGGGTTTCCTTTCATTGGACGTAATGTTTTAGTCACTTTCCCTATGTTTAGAATGTATTTCAGTAGGTAATACTCAGACAATCAATTCAGGAAAGATGGTGAGATGAAAAGGAGCTCATCAAAAACCAATAAGCAGAATCTTGAGGAGAGATGTGCACACATTGCAAAAATATATCATGGTGGAAATAAGGGAGAAAATATGCATCGACCAAAGCAAAGTTGCTTAGTCTCACAAAAATGCTTTTGTCTGAATATTTTAAACATAAATAGTTACATGAGGAGAGAAAGATGAAGGGAAAGAAAAAGGGAGAGAGAGGAAAAGAAAAGAGAAGAGGAGAGGAAAGCATAGTGAGAGACAGAGAGTAAAAAAACAAAACAAAACAAAACAAAACAAAGACACATAAAGAAATTGAGAGGAGAGAGAAGCCCAAAACTTTTTACTTGTTTCTTACCAAAATAATTGGTGAGAATTAAGAAACAAAAGCTTGAATCAATTATAATTTGATTTCAGCAACCATTTATTATGCTTCTATTATATGTAGGGCATATATCCATAAGAAATGCTGAAAGTGAGTGCCATCATATAAGATGTGATTTTGTAATAAAATTCAAAAGTAATAATGATTTGTTAGACTTCCTTTGATAAATAATCCAAAATAATAAACATTTATTAAACATGTTACCCACATAGGGGGACAATTACAAACATCACTTTGCTTCTTTGCCTTAGCTTCCTCACTAAGTTTTTAAAGAGGAGAGTAATGATCAGAATGATTCATTAATTCTACCAATTACAACAACAACTACTACCAGCATTTCATTTAAATATTTATGTGAAGCACCCCATTCTGGGCTCACTGTCCCAATTTTTATACCTACAGGCAGATTAGATTACGTTTCCAGAGAGCAGTCAACTACTTCTCTTAGTATTATGTTTCCAGAGAGCAGTCAACTACTTCTCTTAGTATTCTATAGCTAACCCTGAGGAGTTGGGAGATCTTCTCTAGTGCTGAATGCTTTGTTATTGGTCCAATCTCTGATGACATGGACAATGGAGGTGAGGCATGAGGAGAGTGACACTCCTGGGCTCACTCCACTCCCTCCCTTCTGCCTTTCCCCTCCTATTGATTATAGGCAAAGTTCCTCTGTAGGCTGCACTCTTGACATTCCTGTCAGACTTTTTCTCTAATACCTCATTAACCTTTTCCCCATGGAATTTTTCTCCCTAACCTGGACTTTGTACCCTGAAATCCCTTTTTGTGGCTCTTCCTTCTCATTAACTGGTCTCTCCCGGGACTTCCATTTTAAGAAGGCCATTCAGGCCACCCACATCTTCATTCCTCTCCAGACTTCACTCATGACTCTCTTCTATATAACAAATATTTTTAAAGAGGAATACAAAATCAGCACAACTTATATGTTGAAAAAGTCCAAAAATATGTGCAATGTGTAATGCCTGTGGACTTCCTAAAGTGGTAGGTTGGGGCATCTTCTCATATCTCTTCATTCAAGCTGTGCTTGATCTTTATAATTTTGTTACATTTACTTTTGTTTTTGTTTTTGTTTGTTTGTTTTTTTTTGCTATGTAGTTGTTTCTTCTGTTTACATTGTTGTAGTCACTGTATATTGTTTTCTTGGCTCTGTTTATTCACTCTGAATCAGTTCATATAGATCTTTCCTTGCTTCTCTGTCCTCATCATATACATAATTTCTTATAGCACAATAATATGCCTTTACATTAATATATCATGTACCACAGCACATTTAGCCATTGCCCAGGAGTTTGGCTGCACCGGCGATATTGAGCAGGATTTCAAAGGGACCTCTCCACTGTCACTCCAAGGAGTGTTTTTGGAGGTGACATTTCCAATGCACATAGTCACCAGATTGGATCACGGGCCGAATCTCAATTGGAATTTCTAAAGAATGGGACTGAGACAAGTTGGTAAGTGTCAGATATTTTCTGAGTCAATTCAATACAGTATTGTAGGAGGGAGCGTTTGGTTGTTATGCTTTCCACCCACGGATACAGTGACATTGGATGACCTGTTGCTATCTCATAGGGACTGAGCTTATGGGAATCAAGTGGTCTAGAACTAAGGCTTAGTAGGGCTAAAGGAAGAGCTTTAGGCCAGGGGATACCTCCCTTCTCAGAGACTTTAGAAGGGGGGTTTTAAGTATCCCGTTAAATTTTCTCATTTATGCCTTAAGAAGTTGTACATGTCCATCTTGGGATCAATCTTCAGTCACCTATGTTTGGGGAAGGAACACAACATACAAGAAGTAGCCAGCAGCACAATGCCTAACATCAGACTTGCCTAAACAGGATATGTGCTTTCTGTCGTACATTTATAGTCCCGAGTTACATGATGCCACACATTTTGGAGAGAAGAAAGAAGAGAGAATCATTGGGCAGTCACTGTTATTTACAGTCTACTGATTGGGCACTTCTACTTAATTCAGTGGCCAATCCTCTTCTTCCCTGCTGGTACCAAAGAGTGGAGACCAAGAAATCTCCAAGTATTTGGAGCATTGTTCTAAAGTACCAAGCAGCTAGGAGATAGTGTGAGTATTCAGCCTGGATTCAAATACAATCTGAGTCTTCTAGGAGCTGTGTGACTCTAATTAAGTTACTTAAGTTCTTTTCCCCCTTAGTTTCCTCAACTGTAAATTAAGGATAATAAAAGCATCTACCTCTCAATATTGTAGAGGGATCTAATGAGATACTGTGTGTAAAGTGCTTAGCACAGTGCCTGGTACCATAGTAGTGCTTAATAAATGCAGTTTTCATTTCTTCCTTATATTTTAGCACACATAAACCCAGAAGTTTCCAAGGGAGCCTTACAGGTTCATTTCAATGCATATTCTACAGGATTATCTTTAATCCAATGCTCAATACACCAGTGAAAGTGAAAACTGAAATGAATATGTGCTAATATATAAACTATTTGCAAAAAATGCAAAAATATAAACTATCCAGATTAGCAGAATAGGAAATAAAGAATTTAAATAACCTGATTGAGAAAATTACTTTACTAAGCCATAAATGAACTCCCAAAATGGGGAAATATAGATCCAGATGGATTTACAAGTATATTCTGTCAAACATTTAAAGAATGAGTCTTATTCTACATGAACTGTTTGCAAAAATATAATCATAAATTCATAGCTGGAGGGAAAGTTAAAAGTTCATTGAAATCTGACCCCATCATTTTTCAGGTGGGGAAACTAGAGCCCAGGGAGTACCCATAAATTGCCAAATGTTATATAAGTCTTAAGTGACAGAGCCTGGATTTCAACCTAGGTCTACAGGTTCCAAATGCAATCCTCTTTCCATTGCACCATGGATTCTTCCAGAGTAAGAAATGTACCTTCTTAAATTCTGTCTTTGAAGCAAAAATGGTCTTCATTTTTAAAGCAGAAAAATGAATCTACAGGTTAATATCTCTAATAAAAATTGATACAAAATCTTAAATAAAATATTAGCAAGGAGACCATATCATTTTATGTATGCATATATGTATAAATTATGTATGTATACATATATGTGTGTATATACGTATGTATATATGTGTATATGTGTATTATATATATATGTATATACACACACATACAGTATATGTATTTTCTATATAAGCATGTGGATTCTTACCCAGAATATCAGAATGGTTAAACATAATGAAATTTATAACTTGAATGAATGGAAAAGCATTTTTTAAGTTCTTAATATGTGCCAACTACTATGTAAATACTGGGTAAAAAAGAAAAAAACTGAGACAGTCCTCCTCTCGGCAAATTCACAATAATTGGGGGAAATAATAAATGAGGGAAACTTTACTATAGGGCAGAGGGAAAAGCTGAAAAATACTAAGGTTTCAGCAGTGGGGCAGATGGCAAGGTACAGTGGTCCTTAGGGTACATAAATAGGTCACACAATAAGTTCCAATGGACTTCCATTTGCAGAGACAAAGTATATGATAACGATTGCAGGGAAGATGGAATGGTTTGGTAGTCTTCTATCTCATCAGGAGGAATAGAGGTATTGAATTCCATCATATGCAAATACTGTGGGCATTTATGCAGCCAGGGTGAAGGAGGAAGGTGTACCTCTCGGTTCATCTTCTTTTTGTTACACATAAAGGATGAGTTCTGGGGAGCCCTGGAAACAGGGGAGAGGTAAGGGAGAAATATAATGGGAGTAGGGTGCTACCAGTTGTGGCAGGTCTTCCCATGCCTTTTACAAAATATGGCACTAATTTATATTGAAAATTTATGGAAAAAGTTTTTCTGTGAAAATAATTTGCAAAATCTCTCTGTATAAAAACCAAGATTTAGAATTATGTGCAATGGAGAAATGTTGGGAAATTTTTCTGAAAAAATAAGAGTTTAAACAAGTATGCCAACTGTCTCTATTGTTATTTGACATGTCAACTAGTCAATTAATAAGCATTTATTAAGCATTTACTCTAAGCACAGTGATAGGTGATGGTGATTCAAAACCAAAATTGAGTGGTCCATACCTTCATGGACCTTGCATTCTATTGAGAAAGACAAATGTACATATGTAAGTATAAAATATATACATTCATAGACACACACAAATATACACACATATATATACATACATATATACACATGTATATACATACACACATATATGTGTGTGTACATACATACATACATACATACATACATATATTAAACAAGGTAATTTTGTAAGGGAAGGAAGGAATTAGCAGTTGGGGGAATCAAGAAAGGTTTTGAAGGAATGTAGACATTTTATGAGATGAGGATAAACTAAAGTGTATTCCAGGTATAGCAAAGGCACAAAAATGGGTTATGGAGTGTCATGCGTAAGTAATAATAAGGACAGATTTTGTTAGACAGTGTAGTTCAAGAAAGAGCTTAATGACTATAATAAGGGTATAAAGATAGGCTGAGCTAGGAAATAGGGGGCTTTAAATGCCAGGCAAAAGAGTTTATATTTATTCCTTGAAGTAATGGAGAGCCATTGATTCAGTAAAGGAATGACACAGTTAGATCTATAACTAAGGAAAATCAATTTGGCAGTGGTGTGGAGTATGGGATGGAAGGAGGAGAGACTTGAAGAAAGGGCACCAATTGGGAAGTCATTGCAATAGTCCAGGTGAAAAATGGTGAGTAATTGAAGTTGGTAATTGTGTGAGTAGAGAGAAGACAGTGGATACAAGACATTTTGGTGAGGTGGAAAAACTCTTAAAACTGATTGTATATAGGAAATCAGGCAGAGTGAAGAGTAAGTAGTGACTCCAAACTTGCAAACTAGAATGATGGTAGTACCCTTGATGGAAATAGTTGTTGAAGAAATATATTTGATGTTGTCTTTGTAGTAGATCTATTAATATTACATTTATTTCTTCATTTACAAACAGTCTGTAAGGATAATTCTAAACTTTTTGTTCTCAAAAACTCTAAAAGGAGGACAGAGTGGCTTATGTACAGTCAGAATTACTCTGTGGTTTACTTTGAGTTAAACAATTAGGAAAAGGAATTTTATAGAATAAAAGAAATTAAGTTATCTCAAGGTTTCCTTGGATATTTACAGAATAAGATGTAAACCACATTCACAAAATTTTCCAGCTGTACAATTTTAATTGCTGCAACTTTTAGAGCAAGCAAGTCTTGGTTTTTGGATGAGTGAATGAGATTATTCACCTCTCTACTATGCTGCAATTATACCCTTTAGCTGGTAGTCTTTGAGGCTCACCTACTTTTACTTCCACACAACAAAAGTTAGAAAGAGGTATAGATTAAATGCTAATTACAGCAACAGGACAAGGAAAAAGAAATCAAAGGAATAAGCTTACACAAAAAGGAGCCAAAATTATCTCCATTTCTAGATGCTATGTGAATCTTAGAAAATGAATGAAAATTTAATTGAGACAACAGTTTCAAGAAAAGAGCAGGATACAAAATAATTCACAAAATTAATCATCTTATCTGTATATTATTAATGAAATTGAGGAAGAGATAAGAAAAAAAAACTCCACTTAAAATAACAAATGAATAAAATATCTGGGAGTTAAGTTACAAAGACACACATGGCTTATGAAAACACAATTAAAAAGCAATTTTTACAGAAATAAAAGAAAACCTAAGTTTTTGTGGGTCACAGTCTTTCTATCTACCCTAATCTCAGATGTTATACTAGGGGACTTCAATATGCATGTTAATGTTCCTCACTTACCCTGACTTCCCAGTTCAACAACCTCTTCAACTCCCATAATCTTCACCTTCACTTTTTTCCAGGCACACATAGGGACGGCCATCACCTATGAGTTATGACAAAGAATTCAGAGATGGCTATTACAAATCTTTGCTTTTCTCTTTGAGCCTACCATGCCACTCCCTTCTCTGTTTATCTCAGTAGAGGATCTAACCATATATTTTACTGAGAAAATAGAAGTCACTTGCTGTGAGATCTTTCTCCTTCCCTTACCCTATGTCTCAAATTCCTTTGCCATTATTCCCCATTCTCCACTTTTACTCTAATTTAATGAAAGGACCCTTCATTTTAAGGCCAGCCTTTGTACTTTTACTCTGGATCCCATCTTCTTGTGCTGCCTTCAGAAGATTGTGTTACATTGATCTTCAACTGTGCTTTCCTATCTTCCCCCACCACTGCCAACACTCATCTTCACTCCTGCTCTATTGTCTCTTTTCCTTCCTGCCTACAAATATACCCATATCTCCAATGGCTATTTCCAGTTATTCTGATTTATATCTTGCCACTGGACCCAGATGACTCCAGAGGATAAAGTGAAGCTGGTGACTTTGCAAAGTCCTCCCTCACTTAAATCCAGTTCACTTGCAAGTCCAATTCACTTTTGCATCACCTTCCTGATGGCATGGTCCTCTTTGAGAACAAAGGACAAACAACAACAATCCATATCTCCCCAATCTTTCAAAACAATCAAAACAAAACAACAAAGAATTACATTTGATCCTCCCCTCAAGCTATATCTTCTTATATCTCTCTGCTCTGTCATAAACTCATTGAAAAAGCTGACAAATACTTATCACACTTCTCTTCTCACTTCTCACTTTCTTGCAATCTGATTTCTGACTTCATCCCTCAACTGAAAGTAATAACTCCAAACTTACTAATAATTTCTTACTTGTCACATCCAGTGGTTTTTTTTTTTTCAATACTCTTCTTTTTTGATCTCTCAGCAGTATATGACCCTGCTTGTCTTGGATACTCTCCTTTCTCTCTTGAGTCTCCTCCTACCTGCATGGGAGTCATTTCCTACTCTCCTTTAATGGATCATCATCCATGTCCCACTCTCGAATTTTGGGCTATCCTAAGGCTCTGGGGCTCTTTTTTCTCTTCTTTACTTTCACTCTTTGTGAACTGATGTACTCCCATACATTCAATTATCATCTCTTTAAGGTTGATTCTCACATCTCTTCAACTAGTCCTAGTCACTGTCCTGAGCTCCAGTCCCATTTCAAACCATGTGTCCCATAAGCATCTCAAACTCACCATGTCCACAACAAGACTTCCCCCCCAAACCTGCCTCTATTCACAATTTTCCAATTTATTTTGAGGACACTACCATCCTCTGACTGATTCAGGTTTGCAATTTTGGAGTCATCCTCAACTATTCTCTCTCTCTCTCATCCCCCAGATACAATTAATTGCCAAGACCTGTCAATTCTGATTTGTTGTTATTTGTAAGTGGTTTCAGCTTTGGGATAGCAAAGGAAGAATCTTTTGCATGAAATTGAACTTAGACTTTCAGTGTTGAAATTATTCCTAAACTCTTTGCTGATATTTTACAAGTAAGTGCCTACCTATTGTTTTCCCTGTTAGCTCCATAACCTCCAACCTAATAGCTCTCAAGGAAAAGAGCATGACCAAGAAGTGGAACTTGCCCCAATTCAGATCAGCAACTTCAACATTAATACCCCATCCTCAATATACACATTGACCTTATTTATCATAGTAAGACTTCGGGCAAATCAAGTAGGCAGTTATGGCACCAGATATGGCACTGGTAGACTTTGGTGTGAATCTAGGGTCTGACCTTTGATAATTATGTGACTATATAAAAATAATTTAACTTTTCCAGACTTTAGTATCCTCATCTGCAAACTGAAGTTGAAATAGATATCTTGAAGTACTCTTCCAGTTCTGAATTCTGTATCATGGATACCATAATGATTACTTAGATTCAGTAGGATTTTTTTAAACTTTTTTCCTGTTTTTATTTCTTTTCTTTTTATCTTTATTATTGGTTTAAGTCAATGAATGAAAAATAAATTCTCACTCAAACAAGGGATGGTATTCCTCAAACTATTATTAAAAGAATAACATAGTTCCATAATACCATACTTTTTGTATACTTCTACTAAACACATTAGTATCTGTAATTTAATTTTCATCTAAGTGGCAATCCAGGTTTTCTGGATTGTTGCCTATCTCTAAGTTCTAGTTAGGATAGTATCATTTTTGTATTTATATATGTGTGTTTTAATGAGTTATTTTCCCCATCAAAGTATTAAAGTTTTTTTTTTTAATATAAATGGGTTTTTTGTTCTAACAATTTGCTTCAGGAGAAATTTTTTAGAAAAAGATTTAAAAATAGTTTGGTGCACAGCTTGGAGAGAATTAAGGCAGTAATTAAAAAGAAAAATGGATCATTGCAACATGATCAAGAATAGTCATTTTGTATGATGAAATTTGATTTGATTATCCAAGAAAAGTAATGAATTGGCGTCATGGAAATAATCAGTGTTAATAGACTCTCATTTTTCATTATCAACAGGAGGAAAATAATTTCTATCAGTATATTAAAGAACTTTTTTTTTGGTAAGGCATAACCTATTTTTAAAGTAGCTCATCTTTGAAAATGTTTCTGTTGGCACTCATATGAATTGAAAAGTATGACGTTTAAAATAAAGGGAGAATTACAGTCATTTGTAAGGCAATGAACCAAATTATAAATAAAAATTGAAAATATGAATCACAGGAAAATAAATTTATTTAAAGTTTCTAAAATCTTAAAACATACATACATGTATTTATACTAGTATACACAGTATTTTCTTAAAGTTATTTTTAATTCAAAGTCTTGGCTGCCAGTCCAAAAATTCTGAAGCAAAGACTTCATTCACTTGATTCGTTACCCTTAGAAAGTTGCCTGAATCAGGCTAGTGTTCCTTAGATAGTCCTTCTTTCCTACCTAACTTCAAACAAATGAACAAACAAAACTATCAGACTATGTTTTGGACAAAAATGTCTAATTAGAGTACTATTAAAACTCATTTGGTTATAAGTACTTGGCCCTAAATGATACTATAACTTCAGATAAAAACAGAAGTATTGCCTATAATAAAACTTTGATTGCCTGATGCATCATAAAATAACATGATAACTATAACATTCAAAAAGACTATAAAATGCATCTACAGGAGACTGTTTGAATTGAGAATTCATGATTTGCACTTCTGACTATTTGTGATTTGTGGCATGCTATGCAGATCCACCTTTTCCCTAAGGGACAACTTTGCTTTACTGTATCTCATGGGGCACTGAGACACTTACAAAGGTATGTGTGAGTGTGTGTGTGTGTGTGTGTGTGTGTGTGTGACTGAATCAGTGGTGGTTTCCATACCTCTCTGCACACGGACAATAATGGGGTCAGACAACTGGTCAGAAGGAAATTACAGTGTTCCCTCTGCAAGAACAATGGGCAAGATTCTGTTGTATTGCCCACATTTGGATCTGGGTAGGGAGTAAGAAGAATTGTGGACTGTGTGAAGATATGTTACAAAAATAATAGATGTTTGAGCTTTATTATCCACTGATTGCTCCCCCCCCCACATCACTGCCTTGTCATGGTGGAAGGGCTTGTGTAGCTCAAACTATGAGCTATGCTATGCAAGGTTACCTATGATGAACAGGTCATAGTGGAAAGTTCTGACAAAAGGTGATCCATAGGAGAAGGAAATGACAAACCACTTCAGTATCTTTGACAAGAAAACTCCATGGACAGTGATAAAAGGACAAAACAGATGACATCAGAAGGTGGTCAATACACTATGGGGGAAGAGCAGAGGACAACTGCAAGTAGCTCCAGTACTAATGAAGTTGTTGGGTCAAAGCCTAAAGGAAGCTTAATTGTCGATGTGTCTGGTGACAAAAAAAAAATCTGATTCTGCAAATGTTGCATAGGAACTTGGAATATAAGATCTATGAACCAAGGTAAGTTGGATGTGGTTAAACAGGAAATGGAAAGATTAAACACTGACATCTTAGGTATCAGTGAATTTAAATAGATGGGAATGGATGAATTTAATTCAGATGATTACCACATATGCTAGTGTGGGCAAGAATCCTTTAAAAGATATGGAGTAGCACTCATAGTCAATAAAAAAAATAAGGAGTTAAAATGGTAGAGAAAGGCAAAGACTCACTTAAGTTTTTCCTAAAACCCCTCCAAAAATCTTTAAATAATGCTTCAAAACAAATTCTGGAATGACAGAACCCACAAAAGGATGGGGTCAAATAATTTTCCAGCCCAAGACAACTTAGAAGTTTGGTAAGAAAGGTCTGTTGCAGAGGGGTGAGAGTGGAGTGTAATCCAATTCAAGCTGTGCACCAGCAAACTAGCAGTAAGCCTTGGTGTGTGTGTGTGTGTGTGTGTGTGTGTGTGTGTGTGTGTGTGTGTGACTGAATCAGTGGTGGTTTCCAGACCTCTCTGCACACTGACAATAATGGGGTCAGACATCTGGTCAGAAGGAAATTACAGTGTTCCCTTTGCAGGCACAATGGGCAAGATTCTGTTGTATTGCCCATATTTGGATCTGGGTCACAGTCCTGGGTCTCTATCCCAGAGTAAGGAGGAGCACTAGCATACCAGAGCTTGGAGTTGCAGAGGAACTGGGACCCTGGTGACAGTTTCAGGGCAATAAAGAGTCATTGTATTCATTCACAGATTAGAGTATAGGCCAGGAGAATAATAAACACACCTCTCCTTAGATCACACCACCTTGAAAACACTAAACAGGTCCCCAGAACTATCTTTGAAACAGCTGCACAAAAAACCGAAAGCTTGGGACAGTGCATACCCCATTCACTCTGGAAGCAGAGTCACACTTTAGCTAGTTAAAAGTCAAGAAATAAGCTGGAAAATGTGAAAACAGCAGAAAAAGATCCTGAATATAGAAAGTTAGTATGGTGACAGGGAAAACACAAACTCAGATAGAGACAACCAAGTCAAAACTGCTACATCCAAAGTCACAAAGAAAAATATTAATTGGTCTCAGACCATGGAAGGGCTCAAAAAGGATTTTGAAATAAAGAAGTAAGGGAAGTAGAGGAAAAATGGGGAAGAAAAATGAGAGTGATGCAAGAAAATCATGAGAAAAGTCAACAGCTTGGTAAAAGAGACACAGAAAATATTGAAGAAAATGACACTTTCAAAAACAAAATAGGCTAAATGGTAAAAGAGGCATGAAAAATCCAGTAAAGACAAGAATGCCTTGAAAAGCAAAACTGGCCAACATACAAAAATTCACTGAAGAGAAGACATCTTAAAAAGCAGAATTGTCCAAATGGAAAACGAGGCACAGAAAATCACTGAAGAAATAATTCCTTAAAAATAAAAGGATGAAGAAAAGCAGTATTGGGGTATCATCTCAAAAATGACTGAATGGAATCTAGTCAAATTCAAGGCAAATCTTTCAACATCAGAATAATACAAGTCTATGCTCCAAATGATACTGAAGAGGGCAAAGTTGATCAGTTCCATGAAGACCCATTAACATCTTCTCGTAATAACACAAAAAGGAGATGTCAGGTTCATCACAGGGGATTGGATTACTAAAGTAGGAAACCAAAAAAAAAAATTAGAATAATAGGCAAGTTGGGCCTTGGAGTACAGAACAAAACAGTGCAGAAACTAATAGAGTTTTATCAAGATAACTCACTAGTCATATGAAACACTCTTTTTCAACAACCTGAAAGGCAACTCTACACATGGACATCACCAGGTGTTCAATATAGAAATTAGGTTGATTATATACCTTTCAACCAATGTTCAGAAGCTCTATACAGTCAGTTAAAACAAGACCTAGACCTGACTATGATTCAAATCAGGAGCTTCTTATTGAAAAATTCAAACTGAAATTGAAGAAAGTATGGAAAACCATCAGAACATATGGGAATGGCCTAAACAACATCTCTTATGAATATGAAGTGGAGATGATGAATAGATTTAAGTGACTATATCTGATAGATGGAATGTCTGAAGATCTATGGACAGAAGTTTACAAAATTGTATAGGAGGTAGCAACAACAACAACAAAAACATTCCAAAGAAAAAGAAAAGCAAGAAAGGAAAATGGCTGTCTGATAAGGCTTTACAAATAGCTGAGGAAAGAATGAAAGCAAAAGATAAAGAAGCAAGGGAAAGGTATACCCAACAGGATACAAAATTCCAGAGAATAGCAAGGAGAAATAAGTTTTTTTTAAAGAAGCACTACAAAGAAATAGAAGGAAACAATAGAATGGGAAAGGCAAGAGATCTCTTCAAGAAAATTAGAGATATCAGATAAAGTTTCATGCAAAATTGGGGATGATAAAAGATAAAAATGCTAGTGATTTAAAAGAAGCAGAAGAGATTAAGAAGAGGTGGCAAGAATACACAGAAGAGCTACCCGAGAAAGATCTTAATATCATCTATAACCACAATGGTATGGTTTCTTATCTAGAGCCAAACATCCTGGAGAATGAAGTCAAATAGATGTTAGGAAGCATTTCCAACAATAAGGCTAGTGGAGGTGATGAAATTCCAGCTGAACTATTTGGAAACCCTAAAAGATGATGCTGTCAAAGTGTTGCACTCAATATACCAGTAAATTTGGAAAACTCAGTGACCACCATATTGGAAAAGATCAGTTTATGTCACAATCCTAAAGAAAGGCAATGTGAAGGAATGTTCAGATTACTGAACAACTATGCTCATTTCATATGCCAGCAAGTTATGCTTAACATTCTGCAAGATAGGCTAGGCTTCAGCAATAAGAAAACCAAGAATTACCCAAAGAGCAGGCTGGTATTTGAAGAGACTGAGGAACTAGAGACCAAATTGCCAACATTTGCTGGATTATGAAGAAAGCAAGGGAATTCCACAAAAAAAAAAAATCTACTTCTGCTTCATTGACTGAACAACAGCAGCAAAATCCCCTGGTAACCTGGTAATGTGTGTAGCGTGTGTAAACAAGCCCCAGAAGTAAGGAGTAGAGGAAAGAAGAAGGAAAACTCTGGAAAATTTAGAAGCTATCAGGGCAAAACTGATCTTCTCAATACATTCCACCATTAAGTGATTCCTTTGAGTAAACAACATGGCTTTATTGATCTATAAGGCCTTCCAACTTTAGTTTTCAGTCAATTTATCAGTCAACTTACAGTCAACTTATTAAGGAACTACTATGTGCCAGGCACTATACCAAGCACTAGTGATACAAAGAAAGACAAAGGACAGTCCGTGCTCTTAAAAAATTTACAGTTTAACAGTGCAGACAATATGCGAACAATTTGGAACAAACAACATGTATAGAAGATAATTTGGAATTAATCAATAGTTGGTTAAACTTCATTCTCAAGTTTGTTTTCTTTCCACTTAAGTACATGGTATATATAAATTTATTTAGACTTAGAGGAGACTGACTTCCCTGGCTGGTTTTGGTTCAAGAGATCATGTGGACATTTGAGGAGAGATGGTTTCTAGCCATGATAAGGCTTGTTGATAAAAAAGTATTCTAATTGGCTGAGGAGCTGGAAGAACTAATTGCTTTTAAATTTCTAAATCAGAACTGAGTCGGGGCAGCCATCCCTTTCATCATTCTCTTTTTCTTTGTGATTGCAAGAATGCAGAATTATTTTGAACTCTTTTCCAGAGTTGGGTTGGAGGTGGAAAGGCAGGAAGAGAAGCTGCCTATCTATCACTTGGTCATAGCAAGTGTGAAGCCATGGCTGCTTTTGAGCATGGTATTTGTTACTTTCTGATCTCAGATAAATGAATATTCCAAAGTGGACATGTCCAGGCAGTAATCTTGTGTGTTTAGAAAATCCAGAGTTCTCATCAGAGATTCCACAAGTGACTGGAGTCATAGTAGTCACCAGAGCAGTAGTAGATAATGGCAGTTGAAGCAATTGCAAACAGATGTGGAAAAACAGTCATCTAAGATTGTCAGAATTTAAGGGAGAGTGATCCTTGAAAAGAGAAATGTTGGCTATGGACTTCAGAAAGGCACTGGTCCTGGGAGTCTTATTGAGGGATCTGCCCAGCAGAGAGCTACACTTAAGGGAACTTTATGAGGACCCCACAAAGGGAAAAACATAAAAACAAACAAACAAACAAAAAAACCAAAGCAACACCTGACTTCCATGCCCAAGAATCAGGAAGTGTCCCTTTGAGATGTGCATTCTTTGTAAGTGTGCCTCACTACCAACATTCTTTAAATGGGTGCCCATTCTTCTTATGGACTTAGATATATTTATGGGAAACTATACTCTCAACTCTGCAGAAAATGCTTTGTATCAACTGTTACTATACCATCTTAGTAAACCTTCTTTTCTCAAAGCTAATGGAGCCAACTGTCTAATTATAAATGCATGGTGAAGGAAGATGAAGTACATTATTTAAGGAATAGCTACTAGTCCAGTTTCATTAGAACATAGAATTCGTGAGAGAGAGTAGTATTTGATAAGGCTAGAAAGGTATGTAGGTAGGAGCCAAATGGCTGAGAACCTTAAAGAATTTATATTGTGTCTCATAGGTAGTGGCAGAAATCTTTTGAGCAGGGAATGACATAGTCTGACCTATGCATTATGAAGATTATTTTGCAGCTGTGTAAAGAGTGGATTAGAGAAAGGAGAAATGGAAAGAAGAGACAAATTAAGCAATTGTATCAGTTTAAGCAAAAGGTAATGAGAGTCTTAACTAGATTGGAGAGAAGGAGACATATATCATAGATGTTTCGAAGTCAGTATTGATACACACTGGACGTTAATTGAATATTGTGGAAGAGGTGAGGAAGAGGGAAGTCAGGTTTTAAAACCTGGGTTACTGGAAGGATGGTGGTCTTCTTAAAAGGAGGAAGTTTGGAGGAGGGATTTGGGAGGAAAAACATCATGATTTGGATTGTAGAACTGTTGAATTAGAGAGGCCTATGTAACACTAACTTCAATAGTCTCTCCCATAGAGATTATAGGTGGTTTTATTTTTTTTAAAAGGCTGTAAAATCTTGAAGTAATAATTTAATCACCATTCTATGAAGAATTATATAGAAAAGAAGTCCTTTTTCCTGTCACAGCTAAGGAGGCCTTGGATGAACAATAGAGAAAGAGAATGGAGATGACTACTCTATGTAGAAATAATCTTTGCTTGGAAACAGAATGAAGAGAATTTTTGTGAAAAGACTTTTTTTGTTATCCTGAGTGAATTAAAGAATGTTGTACTATGTTTTCAAAAGTGAAGTTACAATAGTGGTTCTGAGGTAAATCTAGATATGATCATTCTCAGAGCTCAAATATTGTAAATAATTACTTATGCTCTTTTATAATTGATTTCATTCTTAATATGCTATTTTTCTAGTAACAAATATTTATTTAATTCCAAAGAAATAGAGGATGTAATAGAAAGAGAGGTATGAGTATTATGTGACAAGGAAATTCCTACAGTTTTGAACAAATACTATTTGATGAACTGGGTTGGAGTTCTGAAATTAGTTAATTAGTTGAAAGATAGGTTAAAATTTTATGAATTTATGTGGAAATATTAAAATATAAATCCTGGATTTTCCTGGAGTTCAGGGCAATTAAGTGAAATATTAGAGCAACTGATGTTGCAAGCTGAGGAGTCAACACAACTGAATGTGGTCATTTCTAGGCTCCATGTTGATAAAAATTTATTATGTGCCTACTATGTGCCAGGTACCAGGCTAAGCACTGGGGATATAAAAACAGGTAAAAGACAATCTCTGCCATTTGACCTTCCTAATGTGTGGGAACTTTTGTCTTGGATTTTTGAAGTTTTTTTTTCTTTTTCTACCACATAGATATTTTCTCAGAATTGAAATGTTTTGCTGCCAACAACAAATTGCATTAACTTGGCCTATTCTACTACTTTATTGGATGCATATTAATTGCATATGGCTATTACTGCAGTATAGAATTTTCATCCTGGTTTTACAAATGAGGAAACTGACTATGAGAAAGGTTGATTGACTTTCTTATGATTCAGTAGGCAGTCAGATAGCTAAGTGGATAGAGTGCTGGATTTGGAGTCAGGAAGAATTGAGTTCAAATTCTGCCTCAGTTACTTACCATCTGTGTGACTATAGGCATGTTTCTTAATATTTCTGTGTCTTAGTTTTCTCATCTGTAAAATGAGAGTTGAACTTGATGGCCTTTAATGTCTTAATCTTAATATTTTAATCTATGATCATTTGATTTTATAGAACTGGAAAATGCAAGAGACAGAGTTTGAACCCGGATATTTCTGACTCTAACTTCAGTTCTGCATTCTGTTGTTGTAGTCAGTTTCCCCAAGTGGTAGACCATATTAAAGCTTCAAAAGCCATCCGAAACTACAAAGAAATGTGCTAGCCGAAAAGTCACTTTATCATCTATTCATCATCATCTGAAGGGCAAGAACAGCTAAACAAGGACCTGTTGTAGTTGCTATGGAATGTGTAGGGATTTGCCTGATGTGTAGAATACTAGGGGAAAAAAAAAAACAAAACTACTTTCCAAAGGTAATGGAAACAAAACTAGCATGGAGATAATTGTACATTAAACTTGAGATGAGCTAATTGTGCATATTCATGTGAATCAGTCTCCTGATAAGACTCATTAAGAAATGCACATTAAAGAAATTGGCAATTGCCTTCCTTTTAGTCAAGTGTCTCATTTCTAACAACATTGTTAGTGTTGTGAGCATTTGGGTTCGTAAGCTCATTTCTACCGGTATAGAAGTCTTTTTGACTATAATTTCATTGTGCAGCCTGAAAAGAGTAAGAAATTGTACAATGATTCTAATTCAAAGGTCCCATGCTACTTTAATTTGGAGGGGTGGAGAGGGGGGGTCAGGTAAGAGTAGGAATTATTCCAAACCTCTATTCTCTTCCATGTCTAGTTGAAGCAAATGCTAGTTTAGAATCGGCACAAATTTTCCCCAAATATCAATCTGCAGAAGAAGCTAAGAAAATGCAATTGTGATGATAGCAGCAGCATCAGTAACCAGTCAGCCAACAGCAAAACTTATGAAACGTGTTAATCATTTCCCCCAGAGGGTAATAAAACATATGGGTAGCACAGGGTTCCTGCCATCAGCCAGGAGTGGAGAGATATTCTCCACTCATAACCGGTGGCAATCTGAATCTCTTTTAGCACAGAAACATATAGATTATGAATCTCACAAAACTATTCACAAGCCCCCTCTTTCTAAAGAAATAGACTTTATTAAGAAATTGAAAGACAAGTGTGGTCAATCTGAAAATTCTAAAACATCTTATGATTTTTTTGTCATTTTTTTTCTTTTCAATTCATATCTAGTTGACATATCTCATTGGTATCTTACAAAAAAGAAAAGATCCAAAACTTTCAAATTATGCTACATTTACTCAAGTAAATCTTAATGGGAAAAACTAACAGAAACATTACCACAAAAAATGGTAATGTTCTCATGCACTGAATTCTACTCTGTGAAGTGTAAGACAAAGAAGCAACATTACTGCATACTACAACATGTTGAAATCACTTTCTAGTAATAAGAAAGAAAAATATACATTATTAGTAACAATAGTTTTGATATGAGAGGCATCATCATCTACTAGAAAGAGAGTTGGCCTCAGAATCAGACCGATCTGAATTCAAGTTCCTCACCTAGCACATACTGCCTGTGGTCTTAAGTAAGTCAACTCCCTTCTGACTATCCCCAGGTACATTAAGATCAAGAGGTACAAAGAAGGTGCTGATTTGCCTTGGCAGAGGAAGTTCATCAGTGGGAACTTTCTTCACCTGTGAAATCCCTGTTCAGTTAAACATACATACATACATACATACACACACACACACCACAAAAAGACCACAATAATGTTAATTATTAATTTAGTTAATAATGCAAAACAATGATGTTTTGCAAGTAGTGTATTTAAAAGAAAATAGAAGACTCTTAGTTTTTATCCTGTTTTGGAGAACTCTACTATTTCAGTCAAAGTTTACTTTCCCTTTACATGTTACTATGTGTTTGTGCTTGAAAATGCATACATGTATGTAGTAGGCATGCCAAAAAGTTCCTTTAATTTTAGAAATTGCCAAAGATGTAATGAAACTTTAAAGTTCAGTTTTAATCTAAATTTTGTGTGCCATTTGAATGGTGCTTTGAATATCACTCTTATTTCAATATAAATGTAATATATGTGGTAAAGATGTTTGTCTTTTAGTAATGCTACTCATCTATAAACTCAGTTCCCATCAGAAATCTTAAAAAAAAAATATCTCAGATATGGTCCCACAGGGAAAACTAACTCCTCAACTTGTAAATATGCTGGCCAAACTATATAAAAATTCAATTTAATTCCAGGAATGTTTATTAAATACTTAATGTATTCATTGTACTAATTGTTGGGTATAAAAAAGATCAACAGTGAAACAGCTGGCCTGAAGGAACTTCAAATATAATGGGTTGGGGGAAGCAATGACATTTCTAACTAATAACTACTGCTGGGTCCAATGTGCTGAGTCACTCCTACCATTCCTTTGCCACTAAGTGTGACCCTTCTACCCTGGACCCACACATATGTTCTGGTTCAGTCTAGCAGAGATCTTGAGTCACACTACCTCTTAAACTCACAGAAGGAGCCTTGCCTCTACTTCCTTTTCACACAATCACCCCTTAAACCATTGCAATCTGGTTTTTGAAACCACCTTACCGCAGTCTCTTCAAGATTACCTAAGCAGTGGCTTCTTTGGTGTCCTTATCCTTTTTGACTTTTCTCAAGTATTAAATGCCTTCTCCTGAATATTTTCTTTCCCCTGTAGGCTTCTGCAGTTTCTTTCTTTCTCTTGTTTTATTTTTCTTTTCAGTTTCCTTTGCTGGCTCATCATACTCCTTCCACCATCTAGCTGTTGGTGTCCTCTAAGACTCTCTCTCTCTCTTTCTCTAGTCTCTCCCTTGCCAATCTCATCTACTCCTACAGCTTTAATGATTACCTTTACATATTTAGCACATCTCCTTGAGTTATTCCCTACCTGTAGCTTATGCTTGCTCTCAAAGGTTTTCAGATTGAGTCCCCTGAGGGGTGGCTATTCTCTGGTTCCAAAGTGTGTTACAGTTCTGGGCTTGGAATAATGTAACTCTCAGTCACACATTGGTGTGTTTTCTCCTAACAATCAGTCAATTGGCAAAATTAGCTCAAAGAAACATCACTTACTAAAATATCATAGTAATAATGACTACAAAATATTTTCCCCATAAATTTCTTTTCACATAAATACATACTACAGCCACACATAGAGTGATGGATACAAATTTAGAGTGCAATGTTAATGAGGCACACATGTTGGGAACAAATGTGGCTAAGGCCAATCAGCCAGGCTTCAAAATCCTTTCTCTTCTGTAGAGTGCTCAAAATGTTCTCCCTGCTAGGAGAGTTGTTTAGCTGGGCTCCCAGGGTCAACTCTTCTCTGCAGTTTAGCTCTTGATTGCCAGGATTAGTCTTTCTTTAGTCCATATTTAGCTCTTTGCTACTAGGAGTCATATTACTTGAAGCTGCTTCTTCCCTTGAGCCTTTCTATATGCACTGTATGCATCTCACCTCATTCAATTGTACTTCAAACTCTTTGGAACTGATTCTTTAACTTCTGGGCCAGGTGCCTCCTTCTGAGGGGGTTGCTATGTGGGGAGAAGAGGAGAGGAATTCCTCTCTTCCTCTCCCCAAGTGCTCTTCCTTCAACCAATGGTCCTGTCTCAACTAGCTCAATCCCATGAACTGTTGGCTGTCTCCCCGGCTTAGCTATTTAAAGACTGCAGTTATGTGACCAATTTTTTATCAGTCAAGGAATTTCCCTTTATGATTCAATCGGACACGGAGATTTTTGTATGTTGTAATGGGAGCATCTGTTATTAAAATTTTGTTATAACACTGACCCTTCCTCATCTGTGCCTGTATCTTATAAATACATCAACTGAGGTAGGGGAGAAGATCAAAATTTTCCTCCCTTCCTTTACATATAGACACACCAAATCACATACATTTAAAGATTATTCTATATGTATACATATAAATATGTGTGTATCTATTTCCTAAATCCATCTAATCTATATTTTATCTATCCTTCTAATTATCTATGATAATTATGCCTGTAGGAGGAGATAAATTTCTAAATAAAAGAATGGGGAGAGAGAAGAGGTCAAGAATATATGAAAAAAACCTTAGGGAACACCCACAAATTATAGGGTAGGAAAAGTATGATGAATCAGCAAAGGAAACCGAGACTATAGGAGAGAGAGACCAATTGTTCAGGAAACAAAACACAAGCCAGAAGCAGAGGTATGATAAAGTAGTAATAATAAAAGATCATATTTATATAACACTTTACAGTTAGTGAAACACTTTATGGCACCTTATTATCTCATTTTATACTTGATAGCCCTATGAGGGAGATACTATTATTATCAACATTTTACTTGAAGAATATGAGCTACAGAGGTATAGTAGTGATAGGGGACTTCAATTATCTAGCCATCTGCTAGAGCTTTCTCTGCAAAAAACAGTAGCTAAAAATTTCTTGCTTTACCTTGATTTAATATAATTCTATTTTTAAAAGTTGGAGGAACCAACAAGAGGTTAAAATTGTATTTTGGATCTGAGGAGGAGTTGAGAGCTCAACTGGAAACAACAAACAAGTTAGGGAGATGTGATCACTACATCTTAAAATTGGTGTTAAACAGAATATAGCAAGACATAATCTAACATGTGCCATAGATTTTGGGAGAGCAGATTTCAAAGGACTATGATAAAGGGAAAGGCTGGGGAAGAGAACAAGCATTTAAGTGCCTCCTATTTTCTGGGGACTGTCAGTACTTGCAAATATTATCTCATTTGATCTTCATGTCAAAGCTGTGAGGAAGGTGCTATAATTATGCTCATTTTAGATTGTTAGTTCCTTGAGAACAGGGACTTCTTTTGACTGTTTTGCATCCTTAGCGCTTAGTACAGTGCTTGGAACATAATAAGTCCTTAATAAATGTTTATTGATTGATTTTACAGTTGAGCAAACGGAGGCAGAGGAAGGTTAAGTGGCTTGTCCAGAGTAAGTACCTGAAAACAGATTTGGACTCAGGTCAGTAGACAGAATTCTGCCTGCTGCACCACTTAGCTGCCTCAGAAAGCATAAACAGAATCCCATGTTCTAACATTCTACAGGGACAATCAATATAAGAAGAATGAGAAGTACTCAAGAATGAAATTCTGAAGCCATGGAAATAGTGCCAATATTGAAGAAATAGAGAGAAGCATAAACAGAATCCCATGTTCTAACATTCTACAGGGACAATCAATATAAGAAGAATGAGAAGTACTCAAGAATGAAATTCTGAAGCCATGGAAATAGTGCCAATATTGAAGAAATAGAGAGATTGTCTGTAGAAAATGATGTTGATGCAAACGGCACTTATCAGCTAGCTTAGATTTTTAAAAGATAGAGTGATCTATCTATCTGTCTGTCTATCTATTTAGCTCTCTATCTATAACATCAAAGTCAACTAATGAATTATGAACCTGAGTGTGATGTGGTCCTGTAAAAAAGGCATCTGAAGGCCTGAAGCTTAGAATTATTTTGAGATTAATGTTAATTAATTGATGAAGTTAATTAATTAATGTTAAATTATTTCATATGATTAGATTCAAAATCTAATCACGAGAAAGCAATAAATGTAGTAAAATTTTATATTTTAACTCAAAAAACAACTTTATAAGAATAGGATGAGGAAGGCATGGCTAGATGGTAATGTGTGTGAAAATGATCTAGGGATATTACTAGAATTAGTAGAATATAATAGCTCTGTATGAATCAACAGTATGATATGGCATCAAATATTATTTAAGGTTACATAAAAAGATATTTGGTTAAAATGGTGGCATACAAATTTATGGAAGATACCAGCTCTCCCACATAACACTTCAACAAATATGTGAACCTGGAAAGAACGATGATGAAGAAAACTAAAGAAAAGCAAAAGAAAGCTTGCCTATCTCATCCAGGACAGCACATAAAGATGACCAGAATCCTTTTTGGTGCTGAGTGAGGACTTGCCCTAGTGAAGACAGCTTGGGCTCTGGTAAATGGACCTTATCTGGTAAGTGGACTGGGTAAATGGACACTGGGAGTATGGTGGTACTAGCCAAGGCAGCATGAATTCCAGTAAATCAGCCTGAAGCCTATGGGCTCTAGGGATAGTGGTTATGTCAGTAACAGTAAATAGGCAGATACTACAAACAGAGAAACTTGGTGGATGGGGGAGGGGTGGTAGAAGTAAGCATGAACTTGAGAGGTTAGGGAATGAAGCCAGCCCAGTGGGAATATTGTCTCAGCCTGTTGGAAAAGAAGCTGGGGACAGTCAGTCTCCCTAAATGTAAGAGGAAAGAGCTTAACAGTGCACTTTTAGGAATACTGGCAGTACTAAATTAGCACCTGGGCACACACTGGGACCCTTGCTGGAGGCCTGAATAGGACAATTGCCAATATTAGATTAGGGCTTCTCAGAGCCACAGTAACTCCTAACTGGTGATTGCACAAGAGGAAACCAGATATGGGCTGAGGTGAACATTCAGCAGTAGACCTCCAGAAATAACTGGGACAGAAGCCTGACAAAGAGAGTGACCTAATACATCACTCTATAGAATTAATAATAACAGTTAATATTTATATAGCCCTTACTAGGTGCCAGGTACTGTGTTAAGTGCTTTATAATTATTATCTCATTTGATTTTCACAACAAGCCTTGGAAGTAGGTGCTATTATTACCCCCATTTTGTAGTTGAGGAAACTGAGGCAAATAGCAGTTAAGTGACTTGCCCAGGATCAATATATCTAATAAATGTCTAAGGTTAGAATTGAACTCAGGTTTTCCTGACCCCAGGTCTAGAACTCTATCCACTGTACTACCTAACTGGTAGTGATGTCATCCAGCAAAAAAGGGAGTCAGGACCAAGCAGAACTCATTTAAGATTGATGGAAAGGGTGGCCCTGTGTTTATGCCTGGTCCTGGGACAAACTTTTGATCCAGGAACTAAGGCTGGATATGAACACACCAAAGAAAATAAGAATACAATGAAGAAATATTTAGATTTGAGAAGCCCCAAAGGTAAACCAAGAAGAAGAGAGTAATGCAATAATATATATAAGCAGAGCCTCAGGGGGGACATAGCTTAGGCATATGGACTATAAAACTGCCTAGAAGGAATGATGGAAGAAATTTTAAAAATATAGAATTGACATAAGAAATTTGAAGAAAAGCATGGAAGAAGAATAGATAGTTTTAAGCAAAAGATAAAACTTATGTAGAGAACTCCCTAAAAATGGAACAGAGAAAACAGAACTCATGATTCTGGGAGACAAGCAGATTAGAAGAATGTTAAAAGCTTGAAGAAATAGAACATATAAGTTATCTACAATAAAAAACAATTGACCTACAAAACAGTTTGAGGAGAGATTTTTAAAGGCTCAACAGATTTCCCCAGACAATGACCAAACATAATAGTTAAAGAAATAATAAAAATAAACTGCCCAGATCAATTAGAACAAGATCGAAAAATAAAAATAAAATAATTCTATAGTCACCTGCTGAAAGAATAACTAAAATGAATATACCCAGGAATGTTATCAGACAAAATTCAGAGCTTCAAAGTCAAAGTAAAAATACTTTAATCAGCAAGAAAGAAAGAGTTCAAGCACCAGGGAACCAAGTCAGAAACCACAACACATGACTACTCCAACTACCATAAAGAAGAGAAACTATTGTAAAAAATTCTCTAAAAAGTGAAAGATAAAAGCTTACACACAAGATAAGATGTCCTGAAAAACTGAGTATAATCCTATAAAGGAAAAATAGACCTTGAATAGAATAGAAAGATTTATAACATTCCTGATGGGAAAAAAAGATAAAAATTTAGAAATGCAAACACAGGCTGAACAATTGGAAGAGGCTAAATGAAGACAAAGTGATTACATTCTAATGGGGGAAAAGAGAGAAGTGCCCTTTCAGAATTTCACTGGCGTCAAGGGTCACACAGAGTGAAGTAAGACAACACAGACTTAGGTATTGCTTGTAAGAGAGGAAAGAAAAAAAAAAAGAAAGAGTAATACACTAGTGATGAAATGAAGAAGGGGGAGGAACTTACAATTTCTCATGTAGCACCCCCTGGCTAAAGGATTTAGAGTAGCTGAAAAGAATATGGCTATATGGTATTGACATGTCTAGCATACTATGATATAATTAATAAATAAGAATCATGTCTTAAAGAGGAAGTGTTACTTTTCCCTTGATCTGGAGAAGTCTCATGAGAGTTGAGACTTGAGCAGGTATGGAAGAGAGCTCACACAATCTATGTGGGAGGTGAAATAATGAATGAAGTGGGCATGGTGCCAGGCAGGGCAACTAGCACTGGAGCAGCACTTCCAGTATTTTGGCTATAGCTGTTGCCTCAACTCACCACATCAAGTACAGTAGCCTGAAACTGAGATCAGAGATATATTTGGATGGACCTGTCATTGCTGAACTTGGCATATGGGAGAGCCGATTGCAGATGGTGATTTTTCCCTGTTCTTCTTTCCGTCTTTTCTTGACTAGGAGAGAATATGTTAAATCTGAGCTTATTTGTTCTTTAAAGTTTGTATTTCTGCTCAATTAGTATTGAAAGCTGGCATAAGATAAAAGTGTCGTTCACCATGGTAACTTTTGATTTGTATGTGTTTCATTAATCAGAGCTGGATGTGAAAGAAAAGGACAGCGACCAGCATGTTATATAAAGGGATAGAATGAGAGAGTGAAAATAGATTCTATTGGACATAACTAGGATCTTACGAGTTAGGAACTTACTAGCTTTAAAAAATGAAAGAAAGTTCTATTATTTGTATTCCATAACCTTTCCAAATGGGGTAAAAATGTGAATCCAGTTTTCTCCACAGGTAAAGGGCAAGATCAGCAGTTGTTCCTATATTGCAGGAGTTTAGGACACCTGTCACAGTTTGGCCAAGGTTATTTCTCTATAAGTCACTAGAGAGAGGAAAGGCCCAGAGAAATTAGAAGGAAAACAGACCAGTGATGCCCACGTTCCAGAGGTGGGACCCAGGAAGAAAGAGAAATAGGGAATAGGAAAATAGGAAAATAGGAATCCTAATCTTTTCTCTCTTTCCTAGCAGAATTTTTTTATATTACACAGTCAGACCCTCACAGAGACACAGTTCTACCTATAACTTGGGAGCATGCAAGATACAATAGACATTTTTGATTACATAAAATTGAAATGTTCTTTCACAAATAAAATAAATACAGTCTAAAATTGGAAGGGAAACAGTTACCTGGGAAAAATCTTTGCAGCAAGCTTCTCTGATCAAAGTCTGATATCTAAAATAAATAAGGAATGAATTCAAATGTATAAGAATGACATATATTCTCCTATAGATAAATGATCAAAGGATTGGAACAAGTAATTCTCAAAAGAAGAAATGTAAGTTATTAATAACCATATGGAAAATGCTCCAAACCATTTATAATACAAAACATGCAAATGAAAACAACTCCAAAGTTCTCTTTCCCACCTATGTCAGATTGGTAAAGATGGCAAAAAAGGAAAACCATGATCATTGAAGGGTCTATGGAAGAACAGGCACAGCAATGTGCACTTACTTGACTTGGGAACTGATGTAATCATTCTCAAAGAAAATTTGGAATTACATTCAAAAAGTCACTAAACTGTGAATACCTTTTGACATGGGTATGCTGTTACTAGGTATAGACTCCAAAGAGATCGAAAAAGATGGAAAAGAACCTTGGATATGAGCAATATATTAACTCCTTTCGCCAAGCAAGTAAGGCTAGCTTTTCCTTAAGAGGAATTGAGACCATCCTTGAGACTTGAGTGACTTAGAAGCTAAAGTTTCAAATCACTGACATCTCTTCAAGGAGATCTAGGCACCCTTAAATGCTATGCTGCCAGATCATTAAGACAATTAGTGCAAGGGAACTCCACTTACTGAATTAGCTTGAGGTGTCCTCATGCCAATCTTTACTGAATATCCTTCTCCTGCTATTGCTAAGTAAATCTCCTGTTAACCATCGAATAATCTATTAAAGTCACATTTTGTTCCAGTATCAAAGGGACTGCATTGAAATAGACGCAGATCAGAACAAACTTCAGCCCCCATTCAACCACTGCAATGTTTTTCCTAAAGCACAGGGCTGATCATATTATGCCCCCACCTCCCAACCTCCACTTAGTTTAGCCAAGATTATTTCTCTACAAGTCACTGGAGAGAGGTAAGGACTGGAGAAAGTAGAAGGAAAACAGACCAGTGATGCCCACGTTCCAATCCCCACTCAGAAAACTCCAGTGGTTTCCTATTGCCTCCAGGGGCAAATACAAAATGTTCTGTTTGGCATCCAAAGTCCTTCATAACCTAGTCCTCTTCTACATTTCAAGTTTACTTATACCTTACTCCGCAACAGGTATACTTTGATTGAGTGACACCAGACTCTTGGCTGTCTGTCCCACAAAGAAAATACTCCATCTCCTAACTCCTGGCAATTGCTCTGGCTGTCCCCACCCCCCACACCTGGAAATATTTTCCTTTTTCTGATCTGACTACTGACCTCTCTGGCTTCCTTTAACTCTCAACTAAAATTCCATCTTCTACAGGAAGACTTTCATAACTGCTTTTCATTCTAATGCCTTCCTTCTGTTCATTATTTTTCATTTATCCATATATATATTGCTTCATATATATTTGTTTGCATGTTGTCTACCTCATTTGATTGTAAGCTCCTTGAGGGCACAGACTGTCTTTTGCTTCTTTTTGTAGACCCATTGCTTAGTACAGTGCCTGGCAAATAGTAGGGGTTTAATAAATATTTATTATTAGTTGATTGGAATACAAAACATTTTATAGCAGAAATTTCATGTTAGCAATGAATTGGGAACAAAGTAAAAAAAATGAATGAACAAATTTTGATATACAAATATATTACAGTCACTATCCTATGAAACCTGTTTGGGGATAGGCCTGAATTTTGCTAATTTCATGTGATATGTTTTGGTTGGGATACTTCCAGTTAGGGACATGTTGATGAATGTTGAACAACTATCTCTCTGAAAAAAATACTCATTACACACTTTTAAATTTAATCTGTAATATTATCATTTTCCTTTTTTTTCATTAATTCCTTAAACCTAGACAATCAGCAAAACAATATTTCCTGATTTTTAGCATTTACTGATTTAGATGTGTAAATGCTCACTCTGAAAATTAAACTACCAGCCCTCCAGAGCTGGCACAAACTGACTCCAGAGTGTACACCTCTGTTTCCAATGAAAAGCTGAGTTGGCCTTAATATTTTACTCTTTACCTGTGCTTAGTATTGAAGGCCTTAGCACTTTTCACAATGCAGACAATACTGGTTGCTCCTTTAGTGCCCTTTCTTCCTACTCCCTGATGGTTATAGTGAGTCAGAAGACTTTGTCAGTTGCATCATAGAAGACTGGATACTGAAGCAGAAATTGCTGACCACTTAATGGATTTTAAAAGGAGTGGCTTTGCTCCCTAGCTTTGTCTTACCGTTTCCAGGGGTAAACCCATAATACTTAAATACATACATACATGTGTGTATAAATTCCCCTTGGAAACATCTACACACATATGTCTATGTATTTATGTATGTATGTATGTATACAAATAAACATATGTATATAATCATATAACTCTCTCTCTCTCTCTCTCTCTGACATTCTGTGAGGAGTGAGGGAAGAGTTCTTTTTCCTTCTCCAGAAGAAATGACCATTGCCTCCACATGGCAGTTAAATCAGGGGCTCAGTCAGGTAAACTTGACCCTGGGCCTATGGCTAACTCTTCCACTTTCTGTTTCTTTTCTAAGCAAAGTTGACTGAACGGTGACAGTGAGACAGATATTTCTAGCCTTGGTGGCAGTACCTGCATGCCTCAGAAAATGTAGGCTGTATTTCAGGAGGTGCCTCCTATACCTACTACAGTGATTCTTAAAGGAGCAGATGACCAGCTAAGGGAAAAGGAGCCCAACCCTTAGCCTTGCTAGCGTAGAAGATGTGGACCACAGCCGAGAAAAGAAGAGCCAAAGTGAATTTAAACTTCCTCTTTAGAAGCCCTGGAAAATGCTTTATATTTTGATTTTTCAAGTATCAAATTCCCAGGAGAGTATAAGAGTTATGATGTTTAAGTCTTTTTCATTGTATTCTTATGGATATTTTGTTAAGCATTTCTTTTGTGTATACTAAATAGCTTAGTAAAATGAGAAGAATCAGGAGGACAATTTATACAATGACTACTACATTGTAAAAGAAAACATCTTTGAAAGATTTGAAAACTTGATCAATGCAATGACCAACCATAACTTCAGAAGACTGAAGATGAAATCAAGCTTCCCATCTCTTGGTAGACAGGTGATGGGTATGAGGTGTAGAATGAGTTATGCATTTTCAGATCCAGGCATTACATGGATTTATTTTGCTTGAGTAAACTTATTCATTACAATAGAGGGATTTGTTTTACTTTTTGATGGAAAAGAATTATGGGGGAAGGGTATAGGGGACAGTAATAGTGGAGCCCCCTTCACCTCTCAAAAAAGGAAAGCAACAATGTTTAAAAATGAAAAAGTTAAAAGGTAGAAGGAAAACCCAAAGGGGTAACACAAGGCAATGATGGATCCATGGTATTAACCTGAAAAAAAAATAATTTGTTTAGAGAGGAGAGGAGAAGAGAGGAGAGAGAAAGAGATAGATAGATAGATAGATAGATAGATAGATAGATAGATAGATAGATAGATAGATAGATAGATGGGACAGAGACAGAGACAGAGAGAGAGAGAGGCAGAGACAGAGAAAGACATTCAGAGAAAGACAGAGACAGGCAGAGAAAGAGAGAGAGAGAGAGAGAATGAAAGAGATACAGAGAGACAAAGTGAGACAGACAGAGAGAATGCTATTACAAGGAACACTTTGACTGGAGACTAAGATTGAGGTGTGAGGTGTTGATGTGGTGAGTGCTCTGCTCACTTTCTGCTCTGCTTAGGGAACCACACTGAGAAGAAATATAGAAGCAACAGAATGTAACCATTATCAGAAAAAGAATGGTAAAGGTTTAATTTCCTCCTCTCCCATCTGCTGGTTATCAGGCTTTTTCTACACAATATCTCTATTTGTTTGAGTTTATAATATCTGACTGCAGAAGAATCACTATGAATTCTTAAAGTGGAGTAAACTGGATCCAAGGTTTTCCTTCTGCCCCCAAATTAAAACATGCTGGCAAGCCATTGGCAGTCTGGCTAGAAGACTGGGAGTTGGTGAGAAGTGCTACCTTCCTTGTTCTTTTCTCTCCCAAAGCATGCTCAGTGGAGAGAAGATGCTGGTGGGAGGAGAGATGGGTGGTTTAGTAAGAGGCGTTATGTTCTTTATTCCAAAAGGGGGTAGGGCAGAGGAGAAAACAAATACCTTTTCTTTGTGATTTCATTTTCCACCTTAAACCTTTGAAACCTTCTAGACAGCACCACAAGTTGTTTACAGAAAGAAACTTATTTAATTATAAAGAATAAATATGAAAACCTAGAAATTTTTTTTGACAATGCATCATATTTTCTAAAAACAAGTTGAAATCAAACAAGACATCACAACAAAAAAATCCATATGTTCCAAAGGGAGAAATAGAAAACTGTATTATATTTTAAAGCATGATAGACAATAAAAAGCAGCATAATTATTAAACTCATATGCACCAGATGTAATAACATCTAAATTCATAAAATGAAAGCTTCCTAACTGAATTACAAAAAACTTTAGATAATAAAACAATAATTATTAATTATTAATTAATTAATTAATTAATAAAACAATAATTATTAATTTTCTTTTCACAGAAGTGGGTAAATCTAACATAAACTAAAATCAAAACATAAAGTTTACTGAATTGTTGAAGAAAAAAGATTTGAAAGACATGGCATTTTCTGATGGATGACATTAAATAATGCAAATTTTTTTATTATAGATAATACTTTCATAATAAATAAAATACTTTTCCAATATAGACCATATGAAAGGGTAGAAAGAAGTATTTGTAAATATTAAAAGGTCTCCCAAAAATCACAAAAGAAAGAATTTTAAAAATTAGGGGAAATAGATAATGTGTGGAGAGGATATAACAATGATAAAATCAAGAGCTAATTTTAAAAATTAGAACCCCAAGTATTCAAAGTACCAAATACGGTCCCTTTGTAATATTGGCCAGAAAAGTAGAGCACTCAACATTGCACCAATGAAGAAGTGATGTCTTCATCCTCTCAGCACTGGAAGATGGTCCTGCTCATACTCTAAGTTTGGCCAATGGGCTTAAAGTCAAAATGTAAGTCAATTTAGTTCAATTCAACTGGATAGACATTTATCAAGCCACTTCTATGTACTAGGCACCTGTGCCAAGGGTTGCATGTTACTGTGAGAATTACACATTTGGGAAGCTAACTAAATGTAGAGAAAAGCAAGGTGATTACAAGTAGACGTCATTAATAAACAGTCTGTTTGAGATATAGAAAAGTTCCAAAATTTGGTTTGAAAACTGCTTTGGGAATCACTCATGTTCTTACCATCTAAACCTTGCCATTTTACCATCAAGACTCTTACAATCTAAATATTATACTTGTCTTGTGTCACATTTTTTCTTCTCCTAAATCACCATTTTGCTTCTAAAAACCATTGCTTTACTCTAAATGATTATCATGTCACATATGGATATTTATAACTACCACTTGCATATGCATAGAGAACTTGTTTTCCATTTCTATGACCTTTATAAAAATACTTTCTATGATGCATCATAGTAATTTTCTTATCTTCTTGGTCTCTAAAATAGTGAATCAGACAGTTTTATTGCCATTGTGTTCTCTGGGACTTTCATATTTAAGATATTTAGCACATTACAGAGGTAATGAACTAAACAATGCCCCAGTGGCCTATAAGAGTGAATTTACCTTTCTAAGTACCTAAATCAGTACCAGGGAGTAACTTGAATACTAGAAAGAAAAGAACATAAAGGCTTGTATTTGAAAAATAGATTTTAAACATTAGTTTAACCACTTGCTTAGTTATTTATTTTGCTATTCAACATTGGTTTAAAAATAAATTATAGTTTAAAAAAGAAATTACAACTTACTTTTTCCTAATTTCTAGTTTCTGGTACCCTTAAAATACTAGAGATCAATATTTTCAGAAAAAAACCCTGTGATATAATTAATGGGATTACTATGGGGTTTATGCCACTGGTGCTTATTGTTGTGCAAAGGGTATGTATTGGGTGCACATAGTAGGCCTATCCATCTATGCTTGAACTTCAACCTTGATAGATCATTTGTTTGCCTCAGCATTCTCAAACTTATATTACAATATCTGATACTCCTGACTACCACCACCACAGCCCCATTACTCCAAAGAAATACTCAATGACTGATTAGCAAATGAACATTTGTTAAGTTCCTTCTATGCGCCACACACTGTGCTATGAGCTAGTGATGCAAAGAATGATGAAAGAAAACCCTTATCCTATAGGAGCTCATAGTCTAAGATGGACAATATATAAATAATTATGTACAAATAAGCCACATACCAAATAAGAATTAGTTTAGGAAACAAATTTTCACAAATAGGAAACTTTGACAGATGGAGATGGACTAAGACGGACGACACATAAATAATTTTGTACAAATAAGCTATATACTAAATAATAATTAGTTTAGGAAACTAAATTTCATAAATAGGAAATTGTTGTTGTTTGTCCTTCACTTTTGAAGAGGACCATGACATCAGGGAGATAATGCCATGACGTGAAAGTGAATTGGATTTAAGTGAAGGAGGGCTGTGTAAAGTAACCAGCTTCACTTTCTCCTCCAGAGTCTTCTGGGCACAGTAGCCAGATAAACATCAAGATAAGTGGAGATGGCCCAGGATGCAGTGGTGGACCTTGGCCTCTTCAAGCTAAGATCTTTAACAGGTCTCAGTTTGACTGAGGCTAAGCCCATTCAGTGATTTAAGGCTAGGTAAGAAATGAAGTAAAGGATGGCCTAGTTTTCCTGCTCAAAAAAAAAAAAAATCTATCTGGGAGAAGAAGACCATCAGGGTTTCTGGCCAAAATAGAAACAATAGTCATTTAAATTTATTCTCAGTGAATCAGGGCACAACAATGAGCAAGCAGGGTTTGGCCTGGGACCTATTGTTGGCCAATCAATGCGAGATAGAGTGATTTAGGAAATAATCAACGGAGGGAAGTTACTAGAATTAAGAGAGGGAAACGGCCTCCTATAGAAAGTGGGATTTAGGCTGAGACTTGAAGGAAACCAGGAGGCAGAGATGATGAGGGAGAGTATTCCAGGTCTGTATTTCCAGTAGCAACACCCAGAGTAACAAGATAGTGTCTTTTTAGAGAAACAGCAAGGAGTATAGTGTCCCTATATCTATGATTACATGATAAGTTATAAGGTGTAAGAAAACTGGAAAGGTGCAGGTGGGGCTAGGTCATGAGCAGCTTCAAATGCCAAAAAGATAATTTTGTATTTGACTAGAGGTCATAATAGCCACTGGAGTTTCTGAGTAAGAGGGTGACGTGGTAAAGATGAGATGAAATCACTTGGCTGTGAACTAATTCATCACAGTAGTATTAATATCAACTATCATGTAGGACTTTAGTATAACTGTTTTTGGTCATCCTGAGATATAGAGAAAAGTTGCTGTTGTGCCCAGGATTGGGAAAGCTCAACCAAAGGAGCCTATCTTTGACCAGTGAATATTCAAAATAATACTTTGTGGTCTTCCTTACTCAACTAGCACAATACCATTCTCTCTTTGTTCTCTTTTTATCTTTCTGACTGTTCATTTTCAAGATCCTTTGCTTGATCACTATCTATTTCCCATTCCACAAGCATGGAGTTCTATCCTGGGTCTTATTTTCTCTTTAATTTTCTTGGTGATCTTGTCTTTTCTCATGAGTTCAATTATCATCTACAGGCAGATAACTACCATATTTATTTGTTCATCACTAATCTCTTTTCTGAACCCCAGTCTTGCATTCTCATCTGTCTTGGACCCCTTCAAATAGATGTCACATTGGTACATCAAAAATACACTAGTTTTTCCACTAAAGCTTTCCCTTCTTCAGGTTTTCTCATTTCAGTTGAAGGCATGACTATTTCTCCAAACATCTATGTTCCCAACTTCAGACTCTTTCATCTTTCTCACCGCTTATCCCAAATTAGTTGCCATGTTTTATTGATTCTATTTCCACAGCATCTCTTGTGCCTCTGTTTGGTAGACCCTTCTTCGAAAATTTGTGGGAAGACACAGACATTGCCCCAAAGACAAGCAGGCATAGATGGATTATAATCTGCCTAAATGGAGAGAGTACCCACACTGATGAAATATGAGCTCCATTGTAGTGTTGTTGTTCAGTCATTTCTTAGTCGTTTCTGACTCTTTATGATCCTATTTGTGATTTTCTTGGTAAAGATACTGGAGTGGTTTGCCATTTCCTTCTCCAACTCATTTCACAGATGAGAAAACTGAGACAAACAGGATTAAGTTACTTGCCCAGGGTCACACAGCTAATAAGTGTCTGAGGCCAGACTTGAACTCAGGAAGATGTGTCTTCCTGACTCAAGGCCCTCACTATATCCACTCTACCACCTAGCTGCCCTCCACTGCAGTACTGGAGTATGAATTTCACTTGAGGGTAATTCTCATGTTTCAGCCCATCAGTTTAATTGAAACTCAAGCAAAGATTACCACCTATGAAAAATGATATTGTGCATGACACTAAACTTATCTTTACTTGAAACATTTTAAATTCTTGCCAGAGAAACAAAATGGCATATAAGATATCTTGCCACCTCAATCCCAAGATCTTGAATCCATGGAACTTTATATCTATGTTTAAATGTAAGTAACAAAAAAGTTAGTCTTTCAGATACTGTCTCTTGTTAAATTATCAACACTGGAGTGTTAATCTAGTGTAGTTACAATATTTCAGAGATTAAGGAGTTTCTTGAAGCAAAATTAACCACATATCACCATTTTATTTTTTATTTCCCATGGCTCTGACCAAACACCTCTATTGTGATGTGCAGAACAATGAATGAATGAATGAATATACATTCCCGTTACCCAAATTAGAAGGGTGAATATTTTTAAGATGTCCCAAAAATCAGCTTTCATATCAAAGCAATTTTGTGAATTGTGGTTCCCTGTTGCCATTTCTTATGCTTCATAGAAAATTAATTAAAACAAAAAAGTTGGTTAATCAGAAACATTAATGCTCAGGCAAATATGCAGTTTTTCAAACCATGATTCCTGCTATGCCTCTTCTATCTCCCCTCATTAATGTTTCTGTCCTAGGGATGTGTGAATTGGTGAGAATTCCCTACATCCCTCTTGTTCCCGACACCTAACATGCTATACACCCCCTTACCCTTTCCACATTTTGCATTGGGAACAATCAATCTTATCTTTGATTTTGGTAAAGGCATTGTCCTGTGGCTTCCCTCACATCTTTGTCTTCATCTGTCTTGTTCCAGCAATGGCAATCCCCTAAACAAGTTCTCTTTCTCTATTATATTGAAAGTTCCTTGAGGGCAGTCTCTCTCTCCCTCTCTCTGTCTCTGTCTGTCTGTCTGTGTCTATCTCTGCCTTTCTGATTCTTTATCCCCAGAGCTTAGCACAATGTCTGGAAAATAAAAATGTTTAAGATGTGCTTTTTCATGCATTCATGTGTTATCTCATTATTTCATTCACTTTCATTACTGGTATGGGAGGAATGATAAAAAGACAACTTAATTGATACTCTACTACTTTGAGGGTATTTCTTTCTTGGTTTTGCTTCTTAGTCTCCCAGACTAAGCTGCCTTCTCATGCTGGAGTTTCTTCCAGTGCCTGAGGTCTGGGATATCTCTTAGTATGTTAGCCCCCTCCTCCAATTGGCAAGTTCTTTCTGGGGCTTCCATTTTGGGAAATAGCCTAGAGAGCCCAGGGTTCACTCTCCTCTCTGCTATGTTCTGCCTCTCTCAGAGGACTTAGCCACCATGTCCTAGGCCAGGTACCTCTTCCAACCCCTTTTCAATTTCCTTTTATGTGTTGTCTTCTCCCATTAGAATAAGCTCCTTGAGGGATGGGACTGGCCTTCTTTTAACTTGTGTTTTTATCCCCAGAGCTTAGCACAGTGCCTGACACATAGTAGCCATTAATAAATGCCTGTTGTCTGCCTTAATTATTCAACAAAAACAAAGTTAGTAGTCCTCATTTTATACCCTTGGAAGGTCCAAGCTAATGTTCTTTCCTAGTTTTTTGCAGGTGGCTGCAGCTTAATTATGTGTATTTGTCCCAAACTTCTCTTCTGCTCCATGCCACTTTCCAGCTTTGTGTACTCCAGGGCAAGTGATATGTCTTTGAAGTCTCAGCTACACTCCCTGCTCCTGATCTTTTGAAATTCCACTAGCTTCCCACCCCTGATGTGGCTAACTTATGTCTGTAACTGTATAAATATCCTTTTATATTCACTGACACTTTGGGATGCTTTGCTCTAAAAAGAAAGTAAATCCTCTATCTGTGTAGCTGTCAGAAATAAATTTTGAAAAACTTGCCTGCTAGCCAAAGTGGGTTCTTTTTTGTGCCATGACACTCTTTAAGTGAAAGTTTATAGAATCACACACTTTTAGAAATGGAAGAGACCTTAGAGGCCATATCTTCTCATTTTGCAGATGAAGAAACTGATTCTGAAAGATGTTAGGCTCCTTGCTCCAAGCCACACAGCTAAAAAGTGATGGAGCTGGGACTCACACTCTGGTTTTATGACTCCCAGAGCAGTATATTTTCTATCACACAAGGCTGCACCATTGGAATTTGAGAGGCAAGGTTGTGAATAGTGTCACTTGGGCAAGTAGTTGTTACAGCCACCAACGAAAGGATTGAATTAGCTCGATAAAGTATAAAAGGTAACTCTTCAGTCTTTTCAAAAACATCCAGATATGTAATCTCATGTCTGAACAGGAATTATTTTTTTATTTAAAGAGCAGATAATCCACTTTATTACAAGTACTGGCTATGTTTTATTGTCCACTGCCAGAAACAAGATGCAACAATCCAATAAGAAGATAAATAATTGCCAAGCTGCTGGATCATAGTATATAATTATTTTTCTCCTTCGAAGTCTAAAAAGAAAAGCCATTAAAATGAATGAAATATGCATCATGCTTCCAGCAAATATATTACATTACTTAATTAGCTGAAATTGTGACCTGAATATTTTTTATAAACATAGGCATTAAAAAAATGCCCAGCCTCAGTTTTTTTCTGCCTCACCAATTTGGATTACAATGGAGCAAGGAAGGGAGAATGGTGGGCACCTTATTATCAAAAAGTAACATTATCATGGGAACTTTATTTCAATGCAGCAAAATTTTTTTTTTACTATCATTTACACAATGTTTTGGGAGCAGGTAGGTAGTATAGTGGATAGAGTATCAGGCTTGGAGTCAGAAAGACTCATTTTCCTAAGTTCAAATCTGATCTCAGATACCTATTGGCTGTGTGACCCTGGGCAAGTCACTTAACCCTGTTTGCCTCAGTTTCTTCATCTGTAAAATGACCTGGAGAGGGAAATGGCAAACCACTCCATTATGTCTGCCAAGAAAACCCCAATGGGGTCGCAAAGAGTCGGACATTACTGAAACTGAACAACACCAACACCAACACAAAAAATTATGGTTTGCAAAGCACTTTATAAATGTTATCTCATTTAATCCTTACAACATGCCTGAGAGATAGGTGCTATTATGATGTCCACTTGCTCTTGGTCACACAGCTAATCAGTGTTTGAGGTTGGATTTGAACCAGGGTCTTCCCAACTCCAGGTCTAGCACTCTATCCACTTTCCCACTTAGTTGCATCTTCTATGTCCTGGGCACTGTGAGAAGTCCTAGGACACAAAGAGAAAAATTAAAAGTCCCTTTCCTCAAGTTGATTACATTTCACAGGAGGGCCATAACAAGTACACTAATAAGTTTAGATTGTCACACCCCCTTTCTGGGGCCACTTTTCTAACTCACACACTGGCAGGTTGAATCCTCATAGTGGTCTGGCTATTCATTCTCAACTTTCTAGGGTGCAATCCCTTAAGAGTTGTGCTGATTAACCGCTATGTTTCCCATGAACAATTATTCAGCCAAACTTCATTTTCTTTTAGAAAAGGGATTTTTTTAAACAAGTATGGTAAGAATGGTTGGAACACACACAGACACAGACACACAAACACACACACAGACAAAATGTCAATGGGGAGAGTTGGCTTAAAGTACAGTGATGGTGAGGTACATATGTATAGAACATATGTGGCAAAAGGATGCTTCTCATTACTGACACTGTTTTTTGGGTACTTCATGAAGTCCCCATGAAGTTTCCCTTAGGTGTAGTTCTCTTCTACTCTCTCGGTACTCTTTTAAAGTCAATAGTTTGAACTTCTCTATACTATAAGTGGCCATGCTTTTTGTAGTAGCTACTGCCCTTCTGTAGTCATCTGCTGCTGTTTCCTCTGCTCTCAGGCATCACCACCCAGTTGGTCACTGCTATTGCCTTCAGCCACCAAAGATTTAATGGGACATCTAGATCTTCCAGACTCACAGGGTTGTTGTCTACAAACATCCCACTCTAAATAATAGCCAACATTTATATAGTACCTACTATTAATCAGGCAATGTACTAAGTGCTTTACAAATATTATGGCATTTGATCCTTACAAGAACCCTGGAAATTAGATACTATTTTATCTTCATTTTATATTTGAGAAAACTGAAGCCAATGCAGTTTAAGTAACTTGCTCAAGGACACATAGCTAGTATTTCTATCATTTGCTTAAGATCAGGAAAAAACAAACACAGAGAGATGAAGTCAGGCTCATGCTCACATATGCCAAAGCAAGGTGGGTGACCTTCTCCCTCCCTGCTCTCAGTACCAACTTGAAAATGTCTTGCCTCAAAGGAAAGGTAAAGGGAACAAGCATTTATGTAGTACCTTCTCTCTGTCAAGCACTGTACTAAGTGGCAAATAGAATCTCATTTAGTCCTCACATCACCCCTGTGACGTAGGTGCTGTTATAATCTGTATTTTTCAGTTGAGGAAGCTGAGGCAAAGAGAGGTTAAATGACTTGCTCAGGGTCACACAGTAAGCCACACAAAAAGACATTATTAAGTGTCTGAGGCTGGATTATGAACTCAGGTTTTACTGACTCTAGGTCCAGAGCTCTATCTACTGTACCACTTAACTGCTTGAAAGAGAGAGGAACAGAGGGGAGGGTTGATCCTTTTATACCCACCCAGGTTTGCTGCAGCAACAGGAATCATCAGTTTTTGGGTTCCTAGGTCAATTAGAAGATTTTTCATCTTTGAATAGTACAAGCCCCTCAGTCATGCATGGTCAAAAATAAGTTTATGCATAATTTCTACATTATTGCTTGGACCAAAACAAGGCAGCGAGTACCTGCAAATGCTTCAGATACTATCCTTCTCCTGTCCACTCACCTCTGCTATAAGTATATCCATCTCTATCACAAGCACAAAGTCAAAATGAAAAGGCAAGGGAACACTAAAATAAATGGAGAGATTAGGGAAAGCTTCATGGAGGAGATGGTATATAAGGCTTCTTGTTCAGCTATGAATGGGTTGGACTAGATGGTCTTTCAGGTCCTTCAGACTCTGAGATTCTGAACTTCTGTAAGCAGAGTTTTGAACAAAGAGAAATATTCTGAGAAGTAGAGATAACCATTTATACTAGAGAATGACCTCTTATAATAAAATGAAGTGTAAGTTATAAACTTGAAAACCAGTTATTAGACCACAGCAAAGATCTACATGTAACGGTTACTTCAGGAGGACTTCACAAAGGAATAAAAGGAATTCTGAGTCTAGGGGTGAGATGAATCTCTTTGCCACTTGCCTATGTATTCTATATATGCATCTCACTATTAATTCTCCCCATAAAGAATGTCTGCATGTGTATGTATTTGTCGGGGAATGATCTTCAAGGTTTGGGGGAAATGTTTTATATCAAATATTCTTATTCTATCTCTTAGAAAATTTCGCTTAGCTCAGTGAAATTTAACTACTGTCCCTCATGTTTGGAATGCTCATTTTCCTCATCTCTGCCTCCTGGCTTGCTGGTTACTTTCAAATCCTAGCTAAAATCTTACCTTCTACAAGAAATCTTTTCTGATCTCTTAATTGTGGTACCTTATCTTATTTCCTATTTTTTCCTGTATATTGCTCATTTGCACTTAACTGTTTGCATGTGTTCTCCTGAATTAGATTGTGTGCTTCTTAAAGGCTATGAATATATTTTGATTTTCTTTGTATTCCCATGATTTAGCACAGTGCCTGGCTCATAATAAGTTCAATTCAAATGCAATAAATATTTATTAAGTATTTACTATGGACCAGTCACTGTACTAAGCACTGGAAATATAACTAAGAAAAAGAGACAGTCTCTGCCCTTCTAGAGTTTACAATCTAATTGAGGAAGGAAACGGACAAAAGGAAGTTGAAAAGGAGCAGGGCACAAGGGAATACCTGACATGGAGACATGTTATTACTTTGTGCTTAATAAATGCTTATTGACTTACTGGCTGAGATGAGGGGAGATTGCATCCTTTGCTAAAATCCTGGATTACTCCCATCATCCACTGCCTCTGTTCCTACTTATATGCTATTAACAGAATTGGAGGAAGCCATGAGGTAAGGGAGTACTTGTTCATGTTATCAAATCTTAATTGATTCCTCACTTCAGTAAGGCAATCCTTTTTCCAAATCAGTTCCCTACCCAATTCCCAGAGGCTCTAATTCTTCAATTTTTCAAGCTCCCTTCACCTCATACTCTTGAATTCTCTGCCCCTTTGTTTGTTTTTTGGGTGTGTTTGTGTGTGTGTGTGTGTGTGTGTGTGTGTGTGTGTGTGCATGACACTATTTTGTCCTGCTTTTCCTACCTGTTTGATTGCTCTTTTTCAGTCTCCTTTGATGATTTTATCATCTGTATGTCACACTCCTAACATTTGGGGAACTCTTAGTCTCCATTATGAACCCTCTCCTTTTCTCTCTTCTCTTCTCTTCTCTTTCTATACTCTCTCTCTCTCTCTCTCTCTCTCTTTTCCTCTCTCTTTCCCTCTCTCTCTCGCACGTGCTCCCAAGTCATCAGTTCCTGTGGATGTAATTGAAATCTCCAGGCAGATGATTAAAAGATGTTTATATTCAGCCCTTATATGTCTCTCCTGAGCTCCAGTCCCATATCACTAACTGCCTATGGAATTAGATGTCCCAGAACCATCTCAAAATCAACATACTTGAAATGGAACTCATTATCTTTCCCTCATAACCCTTCCATCAACTGAATTTCTCCATTTTGGTAGAAGGCACAACCATTCTTCCAGTCTCTGAGGTGTTTAACTTTAATGTTGATTCCAACCCCTTGGCTATATGACCCTGCTTAAGACCCTAAGTAAGCTGGGAGGCTAAGAACTCTCATGGCTCCATATAACCATTACTATAAACTGTAGAGAAGGTGCCAACTTGCAATAATGAAGGAACTTTGTCACTGGGAACTCCCTACACTGATGAAACAACCATTAATAACATTTGTATACATATACCAACGTATCTATATGCATTTATATGGATAGAGGAACTTCTTCACTGGCAGTTCTCTACACTGATGAAATCACAGCATATATACATATGTCTTTATCAGTCTTTCTTTGTCTTTGTCACACCCTTCATCTCTCTTTCTGCATGTGTATATGTACATGTACACATATGCATACATACATATATGAACAAAATTTAACATGTGATACACATATGCATCAACATTAATAAAATTAGCATAATTAATCATTTGAACAACAAGAAAATATTCTGAAAAGCACAGATATGGAAAGGTCCTTATTTATTGTCATTAAAAGATTATTTTTTTCATAGTAAGCATTCTACACGCTCTGTGTATTTGTGAGAGAGAAAGAGAGAGAGGAAAAGGGAGGTGGAGAGAGAGAAAAGGAGGGAGAAGGAGAGAGAGAGAGGGAGAGAGAGAGGGAGAGAGAGAAGGAGGGAAGGAGAAGGGGAGGGGAGATTTTTTTATAGATGATAATTATCCTCTTGGGAGCTGATAAAGTAATGGAGAACACAAGGCCTTCGGCAGGTGACACATCTGCTAGTGACTTGCCCACACTCAAATAACCAGCATGCATCAGAAGTGAGGACTGAAGGCACATCTTTCTGACTCTTAGAGCAGCTCTCTATTTTCCATAGCTGAGGGAAACAACATAAACAGAAAATTGTTCTCTTTTTGGAGTTTAAAATGAAGGAATCATCCAAAAGTGTTCATCTGTAAAACAACATTCTTGAATCAAAAGCTACGCTTCTAATCTAAGTGATTTTTTCATGTAAGTGGGCTAATGGTAGATACTAGTCTGGGCTTAGATTCAGAAAAATCTGAGAAATCCTGCTTCCAAAATATACTGATTTTGTCATCCTGGTCAAGTCATTTAACTTCTCATTGCTTCAGGAGACTCTCTGACTACAAGTTACAGAATTCTTTCATATCTTCATTACTAGGGGTTTTGTTACTATATATTTTCCACAGCATTGAAATTACAATTCTGATAAAATTCTGCTACTTCTGCTGCTGTTAACAACACCATCACTAATATATTGTCTGGCAGGAAACAGATCACTATATTTGGAGTCTGAGGACCTGGCTTTGGCTCCCGGGTCTGCTGCTTTCCACCTTTATGACCTAGAACAAGTCATTTAACTTATCTGGACCTCAGTTTCTTCATCTGTAAAAATGAGAATTACTGGATTTGATATGTTTCAAATTTTGACCTTTTGACCTTTTGGCCCTTAATCTATGACCTCACAATTTTATATATGCTAAGTAGATCCTGGGGTAACAATAGCTGTACTTGATACACAATTATTATTATTATTATTATTATTATTATTATTATTATTATAATCATTGGTGAGGCAATCAGGGTTAAGTGACTTGCCTAGGGTCATACAGCTAGTGAGTGTCAAGTGTCTGAGGCTGGATTTCAACTTAGGTCCTCCTGACTCCAAGGCTGGAGCTGTATCCACTGCTCTACCTAGCTGCCCCTTGATACACAATTATTAATAACTCTAACCATGTGATGAGTAAAATGCAGATTCCATTCATTAATGTGAAGAGGATCCACTTCTTCAAGAATATGAGCTGAATCACAAGTCAATAGAATCAGAAAGTATGAATGGACAAGAATAGAAAGAGCACAGAGAAATATTATTAATTGTGCAATACACTAACAACTATTGTTCTGTTGGAATAGAATTATAAGAGGTGACATGGATTATTTTTTCCTTATTGAAATTTTGAGGGAAAATCATGCTCAACAAATACTTTGGGGTTTCAAATGAAGGCTATACCTCTACAGAATAATAATCATCACAATTAATTGTGTCAAAAAGAACATTGATCATTTTATGTATTCCAATAGAAATAGTTCTTATTAATGCTGTTGTTATTTTTTCCTATAATGACAAATTCTGAATTGAAAAATAGTTGAATCACAAAATCATGGAATGTTAGAACTGGAATGGACATTAGAGATAATTTCATTCAATATTCCTAATTTTACAGTAGAGGAAATTAAGGTCATACAGAGGAGCCTCCTAAATAAAGGAAGAATAAATGACTTGACTAAGGTCATATAGAAGGCAAGTGACAGAGCCTAGACTAAAAGCTAAATCTTATGATTCTTAATTCAATATTTCCCAATGTACCATGGGTGGAAATCTGAACAAGTACTTTGGTATGTGTTGTAGTTTATTCCCAGCAACTCACTAAGCTCTGTTTATTTTTATCAATGTAACATTTCTTGTGTATACCCCTTTTTTCTGACATTGCCAAAACTCTATGATAGGCTCTCATTGCCTCAGCCCTGGACTACTCTAATGGCTAATCTTCCTCTCTACCCCAGTCCATCTTACATTAGCTAACAAATTGGTCTTCCTAAAGCACAGGTCTGATTGTGTCACCCTCTCCTAATCAATAAACTCCAGTGGCTCCTGATTACCATCAGGATCAAATAAAAAAATCCTCTGCCATTCAAACCCCTTCATAACTGGGCCCCTCAGACTTTTCTGGTCTTTCAAAACCATACTTCACCTAGGTATTTTGTGATACACTAACACTTACTTCCTGCTGTTTCATGAACAGGACATTCTATCTCTCCATTGAAGTTTTCTCTGGTTGTCCCACATGTCTAGAATTCTCTCCTTCCTCATTTCTGGTTCCTGGGTTCTCTTGCTAGAACCCCACAAGAAATTAATGATGCATTTTCCATCCTCTCTTAATGCTAGCACCTTCACTCTTTGATCATCTCCAATTATATATATATATATATACACACATACATACATACATACATATCTATGTACACACACACACACACACATATATATATATTTGTATATGTATATAATTTATAGATGTCTCCCCCATTAGTCTTGGGGCAGGGATTGTCTTTTGCCTTTCTTTGTACCCACACATCTTAGCATAGTGTCTGGTACATAGTAGTAACTTAATAAATGTTTATTGACTCATCTCATTTGTTTGTCACTGGTATTCTAATGCATGTGCTTTTTCAAGGTGGAAAATAATAGTAAGGAGGAAATATGTAAATTCATATTTATACCTATGAAGAGGGACCTTGAGCTTCATAAATATTTTTCCCAATAGATAGTGAATTAAACTTGAACACACAATTTACACACTACTTCTCAGTATGGACTGATTCTCATCCATTTATGTAGGCAATTTGAGACAAATATGAAAAACTGGGCATTTTTCTATTTTACTTTTTTTAAAAGAAAATAGTTAATAAATACAAATTTTGGAACAATACCAAATATAAGAGGTAAATCGAGTGGGAGGGGAGTACTTTTATCAGATAATCTATTTTGTAAAGGAAAATAGACAGTATTACACAGTACCAGGTCAGTGTTTTTCATAGCTTATTCATAAAGCAGAATGTTGTTGACTAAACAGATTTTTTTTCTTTCCTTTTTGACAGATGCTTCCTGGAAGCAGTAAAGTTGGCAAGTACACACACATACATATCTATATCAGAACAATAAATGAAGTAATATGAAAAGAACAAAATATTTGCATTGTGCTGCCGAGATATATTGCCATTAGAAATGACACAGAATTATCATAAAACAAGGGCTAAAGTGGTAGAAATGGAACTTTATAATGATTCTTTAGAAAATAGGTAGACACATTAAAATGATCATTTTCATTATTCGCAGTCAGCTGTAAAATTGTCATGGTAAGTACATAAATGTGGAGATGAACTATCATGTCAGCAGAGCCATATGTGTATAGTTATTTTACCAGAGTTATACGAATTCCTCAGAATAAAGAGGAAAAAAAAACATCAGTAGAAACGGAGAAAAGAAGCAAAATGTGGTCAACATTTCTTCCAGAAGATTGGGAGTTCTAAGACAGAGTTTCATTGCATCAACTGAATGAGCAAAGAGAAATAAAAGCACCCCTATTTCATCTTGCACCACTTTTCTTCTGTTAGAATCTATCTTACCTTCTTCCTCCCTTATGATTTTCTGATTTAAACATAGTAGTTATGTACTATGTTTGTCTCCCACTCACCTCTATTTCTTTCTACAACTATTTGAAACCTTGGAAAACATAATCACCAATTTGGAGCTCAGATTCTTCAGCTACAAAATGAGGAGTTAAGCCATGTGATTAGTAAGGTCTCTTATAGAGTTTTATGTCCAGCAACCTAGATTTAAAAACAAAGTGAGCTGTAGAGCCGAGAAAGCAAGATACATGGAGGGCACAACAATGTAAAAAAAAAAAGTACAGCCATCACAAAACAATAAAAAATGAATATTTCATATTTACAAAGAGTAATCTTGGGTTCAAATCAGAGATATGAGAAAATACATCCCCCAACTCCTTTGTAGTGGTGGTGGTGGCAGGGGTCCACAAGTCTGGAGCATTTTGTATATTGTTCAATTTTAGGGATATATTGATTTGCGTTGCTGATTCCCCACCCTCTTCTTTCTCAGAAATTATTTTGGGATGGCTCCCTGAGATGAACCAAGAGGATGGACATGGGAAATTTAGGTGATAGAAAAACAAAAAACATAAAATTATTTAAAATATATTTTAAAAAAGAGATGATGTAGGGGCAGCTAGGTGGCACAGTGGATAGAGCACCAGCCCTGAAATCAGGAGGACCTAAGTTCAAATCTGGCCTCAGACACGATACTCATTCGCTATGTGACCCTAGGCAAGTCACTTAACCCTAATTGCTTAAAAAAAATAATTAAAAAAATAGAAGATAAGAAAAAAAAGATGATGTAAGATGCAGAAGTGTTAATTGACTTGCCTAAGGTCAAATAGCTAGTTAATGGTAGAATTGTTTATCAGGTACCCTGAAATCAAGTATAAGGTTTCTTTCCCCACTAATCACAGTGCCTCTGAAGTGCCTGTAGCTTGTTTCTGCACCTCCTTTGTGTTCATTGTTTCTTATACTTGACATTATTTGTGTAGAAACTCCATTTATAACTTAGTAGATGATCTTCAAGAGTTGTGACTCTTCCATATACTCTGTGATTCAGCTACACCAGAACTCTTGCTGTTCCTCACACAGCACTCCATCTCCTAACTATATGTCTTTGATTTGATTGTCTCCTGTGCTGGGGTGCTATATCTTATTATCTCTATCTCTTATTTCCCTGGCCTCCTTTAGTACTCAGTTAAAATCCCATCTTCAACAGGAAACCATTCCCAATTCTCCCAGGTTTTGGTGCCTTCCTCTCTGAGATTACCTTCCATTTATTCTGTACATATTTTGCTTCTGTCTTATTTTATGTAAGTTGTAATTTTCACTAGAATATGAGCTCCTCAGGTGTGGGACAGTTTGTGCCTTTGTATTCCCTGTATAAGCTTAGTACAAGTCTTGGCTCACAGTAAGTGTTAAATAAATTTTTGTTGACTGATTGGTGAATTTCTCCAATATGATATGTAGGGTGTACCAAAAGTTTTAGTTTGGTTTAAAGCTTTAAGACTTTTGGGATACCCTATTTTTATAATTGTATAGATCACCACTAGACTCATGCTCAGACTGTCCAGCTTGATAGAGCTTCCAGTGCTTGTGAACCACAGCAATGGTCTTCCAGACTCCAAAGTCAGCTTTACAACATAGTAAGTTTTCTACTTCCCTGAAAAATGTCTAAACCTAAAGGTGTTTGCATATTTCTATAAAAAACATTTCTGTATTTTTATTCATTTTTAATGTTTCTATTTCTACCTTACCTTCTGATTTATCTGTTTTGTCTAACTTTTATCTTTACAATTTGTTATTTTTAACTTCCACAATCCTTCCCTAAAATATATCTTTGCAATTAAGAAAATGACACACCCTTGAAATAGATCACACAAGCACACATACATATACACATTTACAACTTCCCCAAACTATAAACTGTGATATTTGATAAAATGTAGCCATTTCACACATTTGGGCTCTTTCTTAACAAAAAATCCCAGAAATCAGGAATTGGTATTTATCTATGGTGGTTTCCATAAATATAATAGAACCCGATTATGATACTGGTATTGAAGGAAAAAAGATCACATACATATTAAAGATTTCCCACATGTGGCAAAAAAGATATGCCTAATCCCACATAATAGCATTATAGCTAATAGCTGCAATATCCCAACATGATTTTAAGCTTGTATGTACCCTTAATACAACTGCTATTTTAATATAAGTGTTATTCCTCTCTCTCTCTCTCTCTCTGTCTCTCTCTCTGTCTCTCTCTGCCTCTCTCTCTCTCTGTCTCTCTGTCTCTCTGTCTCTCTCTGTCTCTCTGTCTCTCTGTCTCTCTGTCTCTCTCTCTCTCTCTCTGTGTGTATGTGTGTGTGCTGGAGAAGGAAATGGCAAACCACTACAGCATCTTTACCAAGAAAACCTCAAATGGGGTCATGAAGATTCAGACATTTCTAAAATGACTGAACAACATCTAGCACCTTAAGTGAACATTAACAGAAATACTTAAAAACAAAGTAGTAATAATTATTGTTATATTCTCCTAGGAGATTGGGACCTGAAAATCATCAAAACATAAAACATTTACAGGAATACTAAATAGGCATTTTATATTTCACACTTTCTCTGTACTGTCTAAAAAAATTCCTTCCAGGTTCAAATATGCCAGTAAACCAGGCCAGTGGTTAAACTCTTTGCCCTATTGGTGGTATCCTCTCTGATGCAGAAAATACCCCTGGCCATCAGTCAACTCTAAACAATGGACCTAGGGTTTTTGGACCTCTCAAACTCATAAGATTGCCTCCAAATCCGGGGATATCAGTTTTGAGATTAATATTCAGTCACCTACGCTAAAGGAAGAAACACAAAATAGAAGATTTCCAGAGGCCCAGGCTCCACTGCCCTATTTGAGCCCCCTTTCCCTTACTCTAGCTACTACATAGGAATAGTCAGTATACTGCAAGGATCTGGGGAAGGTCAGCAGCCTCTTCTCCTCATCCTTTCAGAATTAGGCTCTAATTGTCTTGACATGATTTACAGGTGGGAAGACGATAGAGAGACCAAATAGGGGCATATCACTCCTTCTTAAATAAAATAAATATTCTTAATTTATGGAGTAAAACAAGCATTTTCATAATGTACAATAAAATAATGATTGCATATGAAACTGTAAATCTGCTATGTACAACTTGCTATTCTTTTCAAACGTAAAACAAAATTATGTAAATTTATATTTTTTCCTCTCTCCTCACCCCATCCCAAGCCCTAGGGATGGCTACCATTGGACATAAATCAATGTGTATTTATGTAAAATCATCCTATACTTACTTTTATTTATCAGTTCTTTCTTGGGATGCAGATAATGTCTTTCTTCATACATCCTTTATAGTTAATTTGGGTATTTTATAGTAAAAATTTTCACTCAAAGCCATTCTTAATAAATCATTGCTGTTACCATGTACAATATTCTCTTGGTTCTTCTCATTTCACTCTTCATTATTTCATGAAAGTCTTTCCATGTTTTTCTAAAATCATTGAACTCATCATTTCTTATAGCACAGTAGTATTCTATCACAATCATAAACCACAAGTTGTTTAGCCATTCCCCAATTGCTGGGCATTCCTGCAATTTCCAGTTCTTTGCCACCACAAAAGAGCTGCTATTAACATTTTAGAACATATAGGTTCTTTTCCTTTTTCCCTAATCATCTATGGAAATAGACCAAGTAGTTGTACTGCTGGGCCAAAGGGTGTAAGTGATTTAATAACTCTTTGGGCATAATTCCACATTACTCTCCAAAATGGTTGAATCAGTTCACAATTCCATCAACAATGAATTAGTGCCCTAATTTTTCCACATCACCTCCAACATTTGTTGCTTTCTCCTTCTATCATTTTAGCCAACCTAGTAGGTATAAAATGATGCAAACTTCCCCAGATTGCATCAATAAGCCCTTGTCACTCATGCTCTTTGGGTCCATGCTCTATTATACTTGCTTTTGTGGGTTTTGTGGGTAAGTTTTAAGGAAGGAAAAAAGGATATGTAGAGTTTGTGATGCCTAAGAGAAATAAAATTCAAAAAGTCTAGTAGCCAGTTATTTTGATTTTACATAGTTTTTTCCATGAATTTAGCCAAGAAAAGGAGGAGAGGTATCAGATGATAACCATCAGGGATGTTCATATTGAAAGAGTGTTTTTGTATAGATGAGAAAGACATGGTTTTGTTTGCTGATAATATGGAAGAAACCAACAGATAGAGATTAAAATTATATAGAGAGAGTGGGAATAATAGTGGATGGAGGCAATTTGATGGAGAAGATGGGGGGGGTGGGATCAAGTTTGCATAGAGAGGAATTTGCCTTTGTAAGGAGAAGGGACACCTCCTCCTCAGTAGATAGGAGTGAGCAGAAGGTAGTGGGAGAGGACAACCTAGCATTAGTTTTATATTTATATTGTTTATATTTATTTATGTGAATGTTATCCCTCAATATAATGTAATTTCCTTGAGAGCATGTACTCTTTTCTGACTTCATATCACTAATGCTTAGCCCTAGGGCAATGTCTGCACATAGTAGGCATTTAATAATTTTTTGTTGATTGATTACAGCATTGAATTCTGTCCTCTAGTTTATAGAGCTTTGAAAAATTTTACCATTTTTTTCTCTTAAAAATTACATTTTACTTGTTTTTTCATTACTGCATTTTTGTATTTCACTTGGGCCATTCTACTCCTAATAAACAATAGGGTACTTTATTAACATTTTATACTTTTTGTTTTGTATAGTCAAGTCTCTTAATGATCTTTTCCTTTTTTTTCCCCAAAGATCTTTCTATCCTTTTCTCTAACAGCTCGTTATTTCACAAAACGAGTTTATTGTGATTGGTCAATTTTTCTAGTTATTTCTTGTGGGGTAGTATTGCTTTTCTTGCCATCTGGATATTATTTTATCCCATACGATTTATCCATTGTATTGAAAACTCTTTAATTCTTTACTCATTTCTTCAGGATTTTAGTTTTTTCCCTGAGTTGTTCTTTGCTCTTAGAACTTTTTATTCTGTGACATTCTATTATTTAATCTGATTATCTTTTTTCTTCCATTTTGAGATTACGAAAGTGAGCAGCCTGAGTTACAACCACTTATTTCTACAGCCACCGTATTAGTTCAGACTCTGGTCACTTCTTGCCTAAATTGGTGCAATCATCTCCTAACTGGTTTCTTGTCTCAAATGCCTCCCCATTCCTATATACTGCTGTCAAAATGATTTTCCTTAAGGACAAATCAGACCATGATATTTCCCTACTCTAATGGCTCCCTATTGCCACTAGGATAAAATACATACTCCTCTGTTTAGTTTTTAAAGCCTTTTACAAGCTGTCCACAACTTGTCTTTCTAGACTCATTGGATGTGATTCCCTCTCTCAGTCTCTGTGATCCAGTTAAACTGACCTTTTCACTGTTGTTCCCAAATGACACTTCATCTTTTGTCTCTTTCCCTTTACACTGGCTGTCTCCCATTCCTGGAATGCATTTCCTACTTACTTTTGCCTCATAGAGTTCCTCTATTCCTTCAAAATGTAGCTCAAGTACCACTTTCTACATGAAAAATTTCCCTATCTCCACGTGCAACTGTTACTGCCTTCTCTCTCACACTAACTTGTTTTTAACTACTTTGTATTTATTCTTTACATGGTTGTCTATTTATGTATTATCTTCCAAATTAGAATACAAGCTTCCTGCAAGTTGGATACTGTTTCATTCTTCTGGTTTGTATCTCCATATATAGTAAGCACTACATAAATGTTAGGGTCTGACACATAATAATAACTAACATTTATGTACGGCTTACTATGTACCAATCATTGTGGTATATGCTTTACAAATATTATCTCATTTGATCCTCATAACAGCCCTAGGAAGCAGGTGCTATTATCATCCCTATTTTATAAATAAGAAAAATGAGGCAAAAAGTTTAGTGACTCACCCAAGGTCACATAGCTAGTAAGTGCCTCAGGTCACATTTGAACTCAAGTCTTCCTGACTGTAGACAAGGCACTCTATCAAGCATATCACTTTGCTGCACATAGTTGGTGCTTCATCAATTCAAAATGATTGATTGTCAGAACTCTTATTTTTATGCAATTTAATAGTTCAACTAAACTCTCTTGTGATTGTACTTTTGGAAAAGCATTAATTAATTTTATGTATAACAACAACTCCAAAATCTCCTGCTTCCAGCTGTAATTTAAACATGCATATATTCAGTCACAGAAGATTTTACCTTATTTCTCTGTTGGATTCAAGAATACAGCCTGCTCATTAAATTTGTAGAGCTTCATAGAAACTGTATTACTTATCATTCTCAAAACTTTCCTGGCTAAACTTATATCATGTGCCCTTAGGTAAACACTATACAGATGTCAGCTTTTTGTCTATGCTCTAGACTACACTGTCAAATCTCTCAGTTTATGACAAGGGCATGAGCATAAGTCTCTTGATAATATATTAATTGATTATATATGGCTTTTCCAGGATTAGTTTCATAGTTGGCAAGGAAAAGAGCAAACATTCTCCTAAAGGAGAAAGAGCCTAATGCAGCATAATCCTCATAAAAGACTGAACACAAAGCCAGAGGTTAAGCCACAGCGGTTAATAGTTCCATTAGTGAGACAGGGTGGTATCGTGGAAAAAAAAGGATTGGATTTAGAGTTTGAAGTCCTGGATTTAAGTCCCTTAAGGTTAAGTCCCCTCTCTACCACTTACTAGCTTTGTGAACTTCATTTAGTGACTTATCCTCTCTAAGGTCCAGACTGGTCATTTGTAAAATAGGAATAATAATCATCATCATACTTGTACTGTCTTATTTATATGGTTGTAATTGACATGAAATTAAAGGATATGAAAACTCCTTTTTTTTTTACTGTAAAGCACTACACAGATAAAAGTTGTCATTGTTTTTGCATGCTCAACATCATCACTCTCTTCTCTGTATGAATTTATGCTGAGCAGACAAAGTATATTTTTGCTTTCAATCCAACACATTAAAATGGAAACATATGGATGATGGAAAAACAAAGCCAAACAAAACTTGGTAGTTCCTATTTTTTGACCCTGAGCTCATAGACCTTTATTCCAAATTATTTATGAATAGCAAAAGAACACAACAACCAAGAATTATGTAGATAATATATTATCATGTGGTTAAAAAAAGCAAACCAAAATCCTGGTTGTGAGAAGACATCTCTGGTTAGAACCAAGACAATGCATTTGTGAATTATAATCAAGTTTTAACAATTCCACCCCACCACATCTAATTCATGAAAACTGCCAACTCCTGTGTATTACTATTCACCAGTGACTTTGAGCCTTTGTTTTAACAGATGCCAATTGACTTACACACAAATAAAATACAGGTATGCCAAAGGAAATACAATTTTATAATTTTTAAATGGTTCTATCTGGGGGGTGGAACCAAGATGGTGGAGTAAAGGCAGGGACTAGCCTGAGCTCTTCCAAATTTCCCTCCACACAATGTTAAAGCAACAACTCAAAATCAATGCTGAATTGACAGAACCAACAAAAGCAGAAGGTAAAATAATTTTCCATTACAAAAAAAACTTAGAACGTAAGTGGGAAAGGGGTCTGTCCAACTGGGGAGAAAGTGGAACTGAGTCCAGCTCAGGCTGCATCAGTACAGACCACACTCAGCAAGCTAATACCAGATTTTGGGGGTGACTGAATCAGTAGCAGTGGCTTCCACAGAACTCATCTCACAGACAGTAAGGAAGTCAGACAACTGGTCAGAAGGAGATTACAGAGAACCCTTTGCTGGCACTGAGAGCAGGACTCTGTTGCATTGCCCATATGTGGTTCTATGCTATAGTCCCAGGACAAGGAGGAGCATTAGCAAGAGTGGGGACGCTATACACAGTTCTAGGTCTGAAAACAGTGCTTCTGGTTCCTCATAGACTGGAGCACAGGCCGGGAGAGCAGTGACCGCATCTTACCTTAGATCATACTACCTTAGAAGAACCAAAAACTTAAGCATCCCAAGAACTGGCTCTGAAAACACCAGGATGAAAAACACGAAACTTGAGACAGTACCGCCTGTACCCAAGGAGCAAAGCCCAACTTTGACTTGAATTTAAAAATCAAGAAACAGGCTAAAAAATGACAAACAACAACAACAAAAAAAGAAACTGACCAAAGAAAGTTACTATAGTGACAGAGAAGATCAAAACACAAACTCAAAAGACAACAATGTCAAAACAGCTACATGTTGTTGTTGTTCACTTACTCAGTTGTATCCAACTCTTTATAACACCATGCACCATAGCATGCCAGGCTCTTTTATCCTCAGATAATATTAAGAAAAGGGTGCAAGAATACACAAAAGAAGATCTTAACATTGCCAATAGCTAACATGGTGTGGTTCCTGATCTAGAGTCAGACATCCTGAAGAATGAAATGAAATGTGCCTCAGGAAGCATTGCTAACAATAAGGATAGTATAGATAATAGAATTCCCGCTGAGCTATTTAAAAACCCTAAAAGATGATGCTGTTAAAGCATAGTACTCAATATGCCAGCAAATTTGGAAAACTCAACAGTGGCCACTGTATTGGAAAAAGATCAGCTTATGTCCCAATCCTAAAGAATGGCAATGCCAAGGAATGTTCAAATTACCCAACAATTGCACTCATTTTGCATACTAGCAAGGTTATGCTTAAGAAGTTAGCTTTCAACAACATGTGACCTGCGACTTAGTAGAAGAGCAGGCTACTATTTGAAGAGGCAGAGGAACTAAAGACCTAATTGCCAACATTCACTTGATTATGAAGAAAACAAGGGAGTTCCAGGGGAAAAAAGACATCTAGTTCTGCTTCATTGACTACACTACAGCCTTTTACTGTGTGGATCACAAGAAAATCCTCAAAGAGATGGGAGTACCAGATAATCTTATTTGTCTCCTGAGAAACATGTATATGGGCCAAGAAACAATAGTTAGAACTAAATGTGGAACACATGATTAGCTTAAGATTGTAAAAGGAGAAGGGCAGGGCTGCATATTGTCACATTATTTATTTAACTTATATTAAGAGTACATCATTCAAAATGCCAGGCTGGATTAAATTAAAAAAAAAAAAACACAAAACAAAACAGTTACATGCATAGCCTGAAAAAAAAATGGTCTCAGACCCAAAAAGAATTCCTGGAAGAGCTCTAAAAATCAAATAAGAAAGACAGAGGGAAAATAGGGAAAAGAAATGAGGCAAGAAAATAATGGGTAAAAAAAGAGTCAACAGCATGGTAAAGGAGACAAAAAAGTCTTAAAGAAAACAGCACCTTTAAAAATGTAATAGGCCAAATGGTAAAAGAGGATACAAAAATTTACTGAAGAGAAGAACTCATTAAAGAGTAGAATTGTTCAAATGCAAAAAGAGGTACAAAATTGACCAAAGGAAAGAACTCCTTAAAAAGTAGAATTGGCCAAATAGAAAAGGAGGCATTGAAGTTCAGTAAAGAAAATAATTCCTTAAAAATTAGAATTGACCATGTAGAAGCTAATGACTACATGAAATATACAGAAACAATTAAATAAAGAAAAAAGAAAGAAAAAAGTGAAGTACCTTATTAAAATTGATCTGGAAAATAGATATAGGAGAGATAATTTGAGAATAATTGTAATAACTGAAAGCCATGATAAAAAAAGATCCTAGAAATTATATTTCAAGAAATTATTAATGAAACATGTCCTGATATCCTAGAACCAGAGCATAGAATAGAAATTGAAAGAATCCACCAACCACCTCCTGAAAGAGATCTTGAAATGAAAACTCTCAGGAAAAATAATAGACAAACTCCAGAGCTCTCAGGTCAAGGAGAATATATTGCAAGCAGCTATAAAGAAGCAATTCAAATATCATGGAGCCATAGTCAGGATAACACAAGATCTAGCAGCTTTTATATTAAGGGATCAGAGGGCTTGGAATATGATATTCTGGAGGGCATAGGAGCTAGGATTACAATCAAGAACCACCTACCCAGCAAAACTGAGTATAAACATTAGGGGGAAATAATAGATATTTAATGAAATAGAGGATTTCAAGCATTTCTAATGAAAAGACCAGAGCTAAATAGAAAATTTGACTTTCACAAACAAGACTCAAGAGAAGTATAAGAAGGTAAACAAGAAAGAAATCATAAGGGATTCAGTAAGGTTAAGCTTTTACATTTTTCATAGGTAGATGATACCTGTAACTCTTGAGAATTTTATCATTATTAAGGTAGTTGGAGTGTATATACATACCATACATACATATCCATATCTATATCTATATCTACATCTATCAATCTATAGTCAGAGGACATGGATATAACTAGACTACAATGGGATGATATCCAAAAAAGTAAAATTAAGGGGTGAGAAATAAAGATGCAGGAAGAAGGGAGAGGTAGAATGGGGTAAATTATCTCACATAAAAGAGGTGCCAAAGAGCTTTTAGAGTGAAGGGGAAGATGAGGAGGGTAGCAGGCAATGTTTCACCCTTATTCACAACAGAATTGGCTCAAAAAAGAAGTAACATGCACACTTGGATCTTACCTATAGGAGAGCATGAAGAGAAGAGGATTAAAGGAGGGAGGGCCAATAAAAGAAAAGGCAGATTAGGAAAGGGAGAGGCCAGAAGCAAAACACTTTTGAAGAGGGATGAGGTAAAAAGAAAGAGAGGGAAGAATAAATGGGGAAAAAGATAGAATGGAGGAAAATGCACACTTAGTAAACATTAGCATGAATGAGATGAATTCACTCATGAAATGGAAGTGGATAGCAGAGTGGATGACATGATTTAGACAAAGAAGATGATACCATAAGCAATTTAGGGAAGCATGCAATATCTCTTACATCTATGGATAAGGGAATAATTTATGACCAAACAAGGAATAAGAGCATTATGAAATGTAAAATAGATAATTTTGATTACATTAAATTAAAAGTTTTTGCACAAAGAAAGCCAATGAAGCCAAGATTAGAAAGAAAACAGAAAATGGAACATTTTTATAGCAAATATCTCTGATAAAGGTCTCATTTCTCTAATATATAGAGGACTGAGTCAAATTTATAAGAATACAAGTCATTACCCAATTGAAAAATGGTCAAAGGATATGAATAAATAGTTTCCAGAAGAAAAAAAAATCAAATCTATCTATAACCTTATGAAAAAGTGTTCTAAATCACTATTTATTAGAGAAATACAAATTAAAACAACTCTGAGGTACCACCTCACACCTGTTAGATTAACTGATATGACATAAAAAGACAAATATTTGAGGAGATGTAGGAAAATTGAATTACTAATGCATTGTTGGTGGAGTTGTGAACTGATTTAACCATTCTGGGGAACAATTTGAAACTATGCCAAAAGGTCTATAAAATGGTGCATACCATTTGAACCCTCAATACTAGTACCAGTTCTCTGTCTCAAAAAAGATTGAAAAAAAAAAACAAAACAGGAAAGATACCTACATGTGCAAAAAGTGTTTATAGCAGCTTTTTTTTTGTGGTGGCAAAGAATTGGAAATTGGGGGGAAGCCCATCAACTGGAGAATGGCTGAATGAGTTGTGGCATATGATTATAATGGAATTCTATTGTGTTATAAGAAATGATGATTAGTATGGTTTCAGAAAAGCCTGGAAAGACAAACATGAACTGAGGCAAAGTAAAGTGAGCGGAACCAAGAGAACACTATACACAGTAATAGCAATATCGTACAATGATCAACTGTGAATGACTCAGCTCCTGTCAGCAATGCAATGATCTAAGGCAATTCTGAAGGACTTATGATGGAAATGCTATTGACCTCCAAGAAAGAACTGATAGAGTCTTAATGCAGATAAAGACATACTTTTTTTAACTCTTTATTTTTCTTGTGTTTTTTTTTGCCCTGTGTTTTCTATCCAAATATGAATAATATAGAAGTATATATATATATACACACATACATACATATATATATATATACAAACATACATATATATTGCATAACTGTCTATATAAAATTTCTTGTCTTCTCAGGAAGGGGACAGGGGAGGGAGGGAGAATTTGGAACGCAGAATTTTAAAAATGAATGGTAAAGCTGTTTTTACATGTAATTAGAAAAATAAAATGTTTAACATGGCGATATTCATTAAATAATATTAAAATTATCCCTTCTGGAGTGTACTATATGAATACCTACCTGGTCTAACCTTAATCTGAGCCCTACTTCCAGTCTATTGATTTTGTTAGGTTAAGGGGCAAATCATACCCCTTTTGTTCATGAAATGCATATGTCTCTACTTCTAAAATGAAAACAAGCAACAAGTCATTCTATCAACAACAGTGTCATAGCTGGGCTCTACTATATTGTGCAGTAAGATATTTCCATTGAAATAGACTGATAAATATACGATTTTTTTCATCAGACCTTTAAATATCATCTATGCAGAATTTCTATCCCTGTTGGTTCTTTTATTTTTAATAAATGATACATGAAGGGTAAACATGAAAGGGTCAGGCTGACTGACGTTTGGAAGGAAGTGAAAAAAATTCTTTCAAGTTAGAAATCAAAGGCCTAAGAATTCTTTTAACTTAGGGACTATGGAATTTTCATCTCAGAGAGAAGCTACAGCATATTTCTCATCAACTTAAAATGTAAATGCCTTCATTAAGTAACAACCTACCTGTGGTATCCTGCAAAATCATCAGGAAAATATCTAGGATTTCTACAATGTTAAAAAAGAGACAGGGAGCATAAAGAAAGAGCTGTACAAGTGATATCATGACCATAATTGGCTAGTAGTTTTCACCTTTCATGCTGTGTGTGTGTGTGTGTGTGTGTGTGTGTGTATGTGTAAAGCCTGGTCTATTATAAAACTGTTTAATAACTTCAGATAACAGTGAAGTATTTCCACATTTCATCAATGTGGATCTTCTTTCTCCCCAGCCATTAAGAACATGACAACCCCTCCAGGATGAAACAGATGGTCTTCATGAGTTACTGTGACTGAAAAATTAATAACTATGCATTAGTGATAAATTTCTAAATTTAGCTAGATTGAAGCTTAAACCTTTGGTTACCAAAGTTCTTCGATCATATGGGATTACCAGTAAGAAAAAAAAAAGAAATAAAAAAACAAAACAGGGAAAAGCAGACACCAATGTATGTATATTTATAATTTGCATACTTTTATGTGTATTGTTATACATTATAATATATGATGTACATTATAAAATAAAATTAGAATTTTTAAAAGGTGAGATGTAGATTAATATTTCTAAAATAATTTCTATTCTTTTATTTATTAATAGTATAAAACATTTGCTTTCACAAAACTATTAATAGTACTAATATTCTTGCAAGAGCAATGATTGAATAGGCTGAATAGGTTTCATTACTTTTTAAAATCTAGTTTTAACATTCTGTGATATAGAGATTCAAAGGTCTGGTTCTGGTTTCAGTTTATTTTTATGTTCACTTTAATGGCAATTTTAGCAAACTCAGATATTTCAAAAAGATATATAGAACCAAAAAGAAAAAGCACATCATTACCTGTACTTCCAAAACCCTGACACTCATTTTTCAGTCCTATCCACAAATTATGCAAAAGTTTTTGTTGAAATTTCAGTCTTCCCTAATGTTAATCAGTAATTCTTATAAATGAATCAACAGGTGTTGGAGTTTTATATTTTTAACAAATGGAGTCAAAACCTATTGAAACTCTTCATTTGGAAGATTTTAAATAGGTTAGAAAAATTCTGTTTCCAAATTATCTGTCTTTAGATATGAGAGTTTTTAACAGGTGACATGCTTGCATAGGGACCTAGTTCTTATTGTACCATTTTTGGTAACAAAAACTTTGTTTATAAAGGTCTTGCTAATCATTGTCATTTCATACTACCATTAGCTAAGAATTATATTTATAGAGAAGTTCATGATTAATGTTAGTTCATGGAAATCCATATTTCAAATAATCTCTATGATCACTTCTATTTTTTGTTTGCTCAGGAATCAGATTTTTTTTTTTGTTTTTAGCCTTTTAATGTGCTAGATAAAGAGTTTATGCTCAGAACAAAAATGTCCATTCAGTCATATTCCTATTCACTTACGCTCATATTGTATTGTCTTTAAACCATAATTCTTTATAGGAGTCTTCTAAAGACTCTCGTTCATTTTGTGGAGATTAGTTTTGTCAAAACTAGACAGCATAATATATAAACTCACCCAGGCCTGGGTAAACTACAATATGTCACAATATACTGGAAATAAATTAATTCATGAAGGTGCCATGGTCAACCCTCATACACTGTACAACTCCCACAATATCTTCACATACATGACACAGACCAAGTGGAAGCACTGGTGTCAATCCATATTACATATTAACAAAGCTTATTTTGTTTTTATTTGTACATTAAAATAAACATAGATAGTTGTTTACTATTTTCTTCCCATACCACAGGAAATTGTCTTCTGCACCCCTGGGGTTGTGCACCCTGATTTGGAGACAATTGTCTTATAAAAACAGTTAAAATTCCTCTCTTTATGTTTCTATATATCATCTCTCTTAAAAGTTTTATATCTGAAACCCTTTAAACTTGGTGGGACCTGTCAGAATTTGTACTCAGTCTTTGAAAACAGGTCATTCCAGTTATGATAAATGATAGACAGATAGATAGATAGATAGAGGAAATGAGCATTTTATTAAGAATTTACTATTAAGTACTTGGGACACAAATTCAAGTGAGCAAGACAGTTCCTTCCATCAAGAAACTTAAATTCTAATGGGGAAAAACACATAAAAGAGAACTGGAAAGGGGAAGAGGGGCTGGAAATAACTTAGAAATGAGCTGGAAGGGGCAGCTAGGTGGCGCAGTGGATAGAGCATGGCCCTGGAGTCAGGAAGAATTGAGTTCAAATCCAGCCTCAGACACATAACACTTCCTAGCCGTGTGACTCTGGGCAAGTCACTTAACCCCAATTGTCTCACCAAAAAAAGCAAAAAAAAAAAAATGAGGTGGAAGCCTAGATCCAAGCACAATAACCAAAAATTCAATTCTCCTACCAAGCCCGGGGTGGTTCCAGGGTCAAATTGTAAATTTGTCATGGGGATGAAGACATGAGAGCAGACAATCTGATTTGAAGATAGCCAGGAAGTGACTGGCAAGATATCAGAGTAGTTGTTTTTGCTGTTCTCTTACTCACCCCCAAAACTCAGAAAAAGGATTTATATATGTATTATAGGGAAATTTAAACTGAATGTACATGTAAGGCAAACATGCCACAATGAAAGAAAAATCTCATGAAATAACATCATAGGATTTAAATATTTAGAGCTTCAATTCAGCTGTCATTTCCAAATACACTGTATACAATAGGCACCATAAACACAAGCAACTTCAGAGAGTATTGTGATACAGGATCCAGCTATAAGACTTCCTTTCTAGTACCCCACATTGCAATTACTCAGTATGAACCACCTTCCCATTTCACAAAAAAAAACAGCACTCACTGATTCTGGTCAGTCAGGTGAAGGAAATGGATAATGGATAGAGGGGAGGAGGATGTATGATTCAGACAGCAATCAGCATAGAGCACCTGGAGGGAATGAAAGGATCCTACCACTTCCATACCTCCTCCAAGCAAAGGTGATTGGAAACCCAACAGTAGTGAGCACTTCTAGATTTTACTCTGGAAAGGATCCAGGCCTGGTCAATCTTATGCCCCTAAAAATGAGGTTGAGAATGCCCAGCCTTGGGAATCTGTTCAAGCATACAAGATGAGGAGGCCAAAGACTAAGGGTGGGAAACCAGAGGAAAGTTTTTGGAATATGAGACAATGTCTAGAAGATCAAAAGTTAAATGCATAAGCCTGAATAAAAACCTAACTCACAAGCAGATGAACAAACTGATAAACTTTCTTCTTTAATTTTTAATAATAATTTGCATAGCATACAGTATTGATTGATTTTTTAAACACTTCATAGAATGTATGAGTAAATCCTTTGGGACAAGGGTTGCTTTCCCAACCTTTGATAGTTGCTGTATTGCTTGTTCAGTTTACTTTTCTGTGGTTAGAGTATGTAAACTCTATGTTGTTATTCTTTTGTATATTTCTTTTAAATTTTCAATTTTACTAGCAAGAAAAAACAAGTAGGGGCAGCTAGGTGGTGCAGTGGATAGAGTGCTGGCCCTGGAGTCAGGAGGACCTGAGTTCAAATCAGGTCTCAGGCCAGACCCTTACTAGCTATGTTATCCTGGTCAAGTCACTTAACCCCAATTGCCTCACGAAAAAACAAAACAAAAACAAAAAAAAAAGGAAAAAGAAAATTCTGATAATTCTTTTTATTTCCTCTTTGTTGTATTTTTACATTGTTCATCTTTTATTTAGTTATTTTATTTTCCTCTCTATTCCTTTTTAATCAGTTTATCTACAGATTTATTGATTTTGTTAATCTTCTCAAAATTTTTTTGTTTTGCTAATCACTCTCACAATCCTTTTCTATTTTATTTTATTTTATTTTGCTTTTTGGTGAGGCAATCAGGGTTAGATGACTTGCCCAAGGTCACACAGCTAGTAAGTGTTATGTGTCTGAAGCTGGATTTGAACTCAGGTCTTCCTGACTCTAAGGCCAGAGTTGTATTCACTGAGCCACCTAGGTGCCCCAATCCTTTGCTATTTTAATGTATCCGTTTCTACAACAAGTCTCAAAATTTTATCTTTTGTGCTTAATTTGTGTTTACTTATTTATTTATTTTAAATTTATAAACTACACATTTAATTTACTAATCCTTTCTTTTCAATTTTGTCAATGTATGATGCCAGGGATATATTTTTTTTTCTCTAAGGATTTCTTTAAAGTACACACCAGAATTTTTATATATTGCCTCATCATTCTATATTAGTCAATAAGTAACCATTTATTAAGTAGCCTACCTTATGTCCAGCATTGTGCTTTGCCCTATGGATATAACAAAAAATTCAATAATCTCTTATCTTAATGAGCTTGCATGCTATTAGGGGAAACAATATACACATATACAAGTATATACAGAATCAATATTTACAAAATAAACACAAGGGAAATTAAGTAGATGAAGAAGAATACAATTGAATCCAATGACATAGTGTTTGAAAAAACTCAAAACATAAGTTACTTTGGGAAATACTCCCTATTTGACAAGAATTATTGGGAAAGCTTGAAAGCAGTTTGGTAAGAATTAGGTTGAGATCCTTATCTCATACCATGATGATGCACATGGCTTATTAAGTTGACCACAATGAATGACTATAAGATGATTTGATTATTTCACTCCACTTCCCTTCCTATAAATCTTCCCTTGCTTCTTTGTGTTCACAAATGGACATGCTATATGTATGTGTATTGTGAAAGAGTAGGATTGAGTCTCTTGTAATACATACTAATCTTATCAGTTGCAGATTTGGGGAACTTAGGGTACCTCTGCTTTGTAAGAAGTCTTTTAATCTTTCTAGGCATGTTCACCCAACCTGAATCTTGAGGTCCACAAATGCTCAAGTGCATACGTCCACATTTACCTCGACATGTCTAAAGGTTAACATATAGAGAGATTTACCACATCATCTAGGCATCTTGGACACTTAAGAACTGATAGCCATTGGAGCAGAATTGAGAGAAGTGCATGGAAATCATAGAGAGGGGGTATTTTGAATTTGTTTTAATAGCCTATTAGAGCAAAGGGATATCAGCAGGATATATGAAAGAAAATTATTCATCTTAGTTAGAATTTACAACTAGAACAAAATGTGATACCCTGTATATCTGATGTCTGAATGAATAAATCACTATCCTGAATGGCTTCTGTAGCCATTTCAGGCTCTTTATATCTTCCTTATCATATTCTCTGTTCCATTTCTCCCTTGATTATTGATTTCCTTTGTAGTTCCATGATTTTCAGTTTCTGGACATGGTTTGATATATGCAATGGAGAGACTGGCCAATGAGGTCCCAGTTCATAGAGCATAGTAAGATTTTCTATTCCTTCTGGGTTATATAGAGTATGTCCAGATATTTACTGGTTTGCTTCCAATTGAATCACATGTATAGGTTTGGCAAGTCTACTTCAGGTTTTAAATGACCAGGTGACTTGCACTATGTAATGACAAAGAGTCTTCCAAGATGGCCTTGGATCCTGAAGAGCTGATGAATCAAAAGATTCTGAATTTGACCTAAGTTCATAGACAAAGTATCAGTATGTCCATCCTTGAATCCTTTTTTGTTTTTTTTCCTTCCTAATGGGGATTAGGGAAAGATGTGTTGTGAGCTTCTCTGTCAGGTAGGAGGAGGCTGTTATATTCCCAATCTTGTTGCCATGTTTCTATGGACACATGGCACCTCTGTTTCTTTTGTGTTTGGTCTTTCCTGATCATGAATGAGTATTATGAGAGAGGAATACCCAGGTTATTGGTGAGACAGAGATTCATCAAAGTCATCAGAGGTTCAACCAGCAACCAGAACCAGTAGCAACAGTAGCTGAGTCCAGCATACAAGATGAGCAACCTGCTTGACCTGCAGTGCACTGACCCACCAGGCAAGACAATGTGCCTTATAAGAAGCCAATCTATATGTGTTATGGATATGACTTGTTAATTGCTGATGTAAACTTGGTGGGGACTCCACAAAAGGGAGAAAATGACTCAAGTCCAGGAGTTGTCATGAGGTACCCCTCAGCTTCATGTGTTTCTATATATGTGAATCTCTGTTTTTTTTATAGTATACGTTTGAGCCCACTCTTTCCAGGGACCTTGTGGTTTAAGGGAATAATTTGCCTTCCATTTTGGGAAGAATTATTTTGTAATTCTTGTTCTTGCTACATTTTCTCAGTAAATACCCTTAGTAAAAGCTATTTGATTCAACTGGGTGATTGATATTGGGGAACACACTGAATGGGAGCAAACATATTAGCCCTAGAAACTCAAGCCTCTCAAGTTTGCACCTTGAATTCCTATGGAAAGAAGTATTCAGCCACCTCTGGAAACAGTGGGAGATGATGAAGTAGCCCCAGAGGGGGTGCTACAAATAGATGACAGAATATCTTTGATTTATATTTTTTCTTGGCTTGGCTATAACCTTAATTGACAACTAGCATATTTTAGGAATTCCTGTTTCTTAGGATGGTAACTAAATAAATGAATGAATAAAAGTGAAAGCAACAAGGAAAGTTAGCTTAGCCCTAGGCTGCCAAACAATACAGCAGTCCCACAGGCTTAGTCTCTGAATATAACTGCTTAGGGAAATTTTATAAAGAGCCAGATGTTTCATTACAAGCATTAAAAAAAAATCAATTGGTAGTTGAATCATTTGATTGCATCAGATGGGAATTAGAATGGAAATAAAGTACTTAAAAGTCACCTCATCAATTCATTTCTACCTGATCTTTTTTAAGTGGACAAATATCTAGAAATGTACTTATATATTCTTATATAAATGTGTTTATTCATTTATGTCTTTACCATCTATAGTTCTGTTATAGTTAAGTTTAGTATAAAGCTTGTATTTACTTTTTAAGGAGAGTTATTTAGAGAGATGAACTTTCTGAAACAAGGACAATATTTAACTTTTTAGTGAAAACAGCTGCAAAAATTGAAACAGAAGTTCTTAAAAATAGCTTGTAGTGAATTTTATAGTTAATTCAAAATAATCTTAAATGTAAGTATACTAACTATATATCCTCAAGTAAGTCACTAGCTATCTAGGACTTCAGTTCATCTATATGATGTCAGAGGTCCCTTTTCAGTGGTAATATTCCATATACAAAATTATAAGGAGTCCTCAAGTATGGTATTTGAATGGAGAAAATAGTGAGAAGCACCAGTGTGTAACATTTATATAAAGCCGGGACATTTGGCTCTTGATTGGGATTGTTTCCTGTGACTAGGATTTGCACAAAGTGATTGTTAGCAATATAACTCTTGGGGTGGAGGGAAGGCCTCTCCTTGGCAATGGGTGTATAAGGGGTGTGACCACACCCTACTTCCTCCTCTGGACTTGTCTCTTTTTTGTCTGAAGGTCTTAGCTCTCCTAGGTTTAGAGAATTATTTGCACTTACACTATAAATCTCTCTACTTATAGATTTTTCTGTTATGCAAATTTGTGCTTGCTTAGGAATATAATTTCAATGTGCCTCCACTGAATTTGTTGTTTCAGAATGGAATCCTTGTCTGTGTCTTCTCCCTTGAATTGAATTAGAGAAGTTTCTTTTAAAAAGTTTTCTTTTTTTTTATAATTGGTGGGGCAGATCAGAACAATATCAATGAAAGAAAAATAAGCAATTGGGGTTGGGGGTGGAATTCTTTTGGATGGGAAGAAGTCAGTGACTTATGTTACTAGTTGCAGAAGCCAAATCAGATTCTCCTCCTCAGCTCAGTTGCCTTCTAAACAGAGAGAAAATTGTCCATTTTCATAACAGAAATATGAACTTTGAACTAGCCCCTCTTTGATTGGCAAGTCAGAGGAAAAATATAGTTTCCTCTGGCTGCTCTGAAGTTCCACCAATATATGTTTATCAATTGTTGACTGAGTGCGTGTGTGTGTGAACATCCCTCAGTTTCCAGTCTCCATTGTCTGCTCATTGGGGGCTAGAAAGACGGGGAAGGGGAACTGGCCTTCCTCCCCACAGTTGTAGAAATTCAAATTCAAACACTTTTCTAATTGGTGAACTTTTACATAATATCTGATTGAATCTTATCACTGCAGTGCTTACAATAAAGGTGCAACATATATGTACATCTTCCATATCAAATGATTTTTTAAAGTGCTTAGCACAGTGCCAGAACATACAGAGCACTATATAAATGCTTATTTTCTTCCCTTTTCTTTCTCCCATATACCCTTTTATCCATTGAAATCATTGTCCATATACTTATGATCACTTTATAAGATGTGTAAATATGGATGTGAAAGTATGTGTGTTCTTTATGTGCATTTGGGTATGAATACATTTTACCAACCTAGCTAAATACAGTGGAAGAGCTAAAATTTGAACACAAATCTCAACTTCTGGCTCATGTTGATGAATAAGCTATATTTAATAATTTAAATTTATTTTTTAAATCGACTTTGAAACACTAATATTATTCATTTGAAATTGTGGTCATAAAAATTTTCCTAGATATATAAAATCTTTGTTCCATTTCCTTCACATTTTCTGGCTTTCAAGGCTCTTTATAATCTGACTCCAACCTTGTAACTCCTAACCCTGTATTACAGATGTGAAAACTGAGAGTTAAAGATTTTAGAACATAAGACTTAACCTGAAAAGGTCCAAAAACATTTTCTAGTCCCATAACCCTTTACCTGCAGAGCAAGAAGTCATAAAAAGCAGTAACTATATTCTGTGACAGGAGACAAGGACAAGTTTACTTTAGGTAGAAAGGTGCCAATTCCCCCCCATGATCTCTACCTCTACTTACGGGAATAACTTCTTTATAGTAAGGTAGAGCTATTGAAGTAAAACTATTTCTGGGGAATCATCTCCTCCTCATGGCCTTAAAGTTAGTATAGCAACCATAAATTGTCTCATAGACTGCAGGGAACAGCATACTTACTAGAAGAAATGACTTAGTACATGTTCATCTTTGAATTTTTAAAATGACCACTTTCACCCATCATCAATTCCCACTATACCTACTTGCCAAAACCAATTTAAAAAAAACTTGTAGCCTGATTTTTTTTTATTTTAAAAATAAAATTTTATTATCTGTGAAAAAATCTCATGGTGAATATGTATTAACCATTTCCTGTAGTTAATATTCCATCAAATGTGGGTTAAAATTCGTAAGGTTTCTAAATTGAGAAGTTAACATCTCTCTCCTAGTTGCACAACAATCTATGATAAACTTAATAATAGGAAACCAGAATAAATAACAAGTCAAACAAGACCAGTCATGGATATCCATTAAGTAGGAAGCTGTGGCCTTAAACATTTATCTAACCCATCAGGGATCAGGGTATATATTTGACAATGATCCAGGAAAGTTCATTATCCTCCTAACAACACTTACTGGCAGATACTTTTTTGGTTTAAGATAAAAATTCAGTGTCCCTCCTTGCCTTGGGACTGCCACCTAGGACTGAGACCCAGATCTGAGTATGGGCAAAACAACAGAGTTCTACTTCAGTGCTAGCAAAAACACTCCTATAATCTCCTTCTGACTAGTTGTTTGCCCCCCTTACTGTTTGTGGGCTGAGATCTCTGGAAGCAGCCACTGCCACTGCAACTCCTGATTCAGGCACTCCCTAGACCTGCTCCTGGTTTGCTGGAGCTGAGGCTCTGCTGGCGTGGCCTGCACTGGACTGCACTCCTCTCTTACCTAGGTGCAACAGACTTTTCCTACTGACCTTCTAAGTGGTCTTTGGTGTCTGTGGGCCAAGAGAAGTCTGGAAACTGTCACTGTTGCTAGTGATTCAGTCACTCCCAAGGCCCACTGCTGGTTTGCTGGGGCCTAGTCTACACTGGTGTGGACTGCAGTTCTCCTTTATCTTGGTGTTACCTTTTCTGCTGACCTTACAAGTTGTCTTGGGCTGGAAATTTGTTGTACTCCATCTTTTTATGGGTTCTGCTGCTCTACAATTTGTTTAGAGTCATTTTTAAGAGGTATTTGGAGGGGTTTGGGGGAGAACTTAAGCAAATCCCTGCCTTTATTCAGCCACCTTGGCTCCATCTTTAGGATAAAAATTCAGAAATAAAATAAAAGAAAATATTTTGAATTATTGCTTGGAGCATTGGCAGATAAATTGCTTATATCCTGATATTTCATTTGTTGGAATTCTGTAACTTCTGCCTTGCCACTTTTTTTTTTTACAAATATTAAAAGAAATGGATTAATGTTGTAATAAGGAAAATTCTGGCTTGACTAGAGCTATCCAAAAATTCAACTGGATGCTTCAGAAAGTCCAGAATATGGAATTACAGGAGCTCTTAAGCAAATATCATTTATATCATGGACAATCATTTTTTAGGTATATTGTATAAATAATTCTTGATTACATATGGGTTGGTGTAGATGTCCATTGAGAGTGTGTCCAGCTCTCACAATCTGTGTCTTAGAAAGTATTCTCTAAAATTCTTTGTGATGTGGATTCTTACTATTTCAACTCTGAGTTTATCACAACATTGCTGTAGACTTTAAATTATTATAAGCTGTTATATTTCATGTATATAGATTACAAACCTTTCAAACAAAATAAAGAAGAAAGAAAAAAAAACTTAATAAATGCTTTCTATGTGCCAAGTACTAGGGTTAAATACCATAGATATAAATATGAATGACAAGAGACTGTCTGTAGTGAAGCTCACATTCTGCTAGTGGAAAAAAACATATATGGGGGAGTACTGGCCAGGAATTTTGGTTTCATATTAGATAGACAGATAGATGGATAGCAAGAAAGATAAAACATTTAGCTCTTTTCACGTGTCAAGCACAATACTAAGACCTTGGGATACATAAAAAAGCCCGAAGATAATCCTTCTTCTCAAGGAGCTTAAATTATAAAGGGGTAAGATAACACATAAGAGAAAACTGAGGGAAGGAGAAAGGGTTACCCAGGCAGGAGGGAGAGAAGACATAGTGAGACAATTGCAGGTTAGCTCCTAGCTAGATTTCTTAACAAGGGAAAATGAAAAATTGTAGTGGCTCTTTAAAGCATCTTTCTCTGTCCTCATACATTTGAGACATGCATTGATAAGTGATAAAGAATATAATATATATATTTATATACACATATGTAATGTATGTATGTATGTATGCATTGTTCCGTCTTGAACCCATTTCCCATGAAAGTAGGTTTCCAGAACTAACAGCCCTCTTCTCCATCAGATTCCTCTCTGTTAGTTCTTCCTCTCACACTTCAGTTATATAAGACAATTACTCTTTTATTAAAATTTTTTAAAAATATTTTTATTTTATTTTTCTCTATTAATTTATTTATTTTGAGTTTTCAAAATTCACTTCCACAAAATTTTGAGTTCTAAATTTTCTCCCCATCTCTTCCCTCCCCCCACCCCAAAATGACATGAATTCTGAATACCATCTGCCCTCCCTTCTATCTTCCCCTCTCCCTTATCCACTTCGCCTTCTATTTTCCTGTGGGGCAGGATAGATTTCTGTACCCCATCGCGTGCATATCTTACTTCCCAGTTGCATGTGAAAACAATTTTTAACTTTTGTTTTTAAAACATCATATTCCAAATTTTCTCCCTTCCTCCCTCCCCACCCACCCTCATTGACAAGGCAAGCAACGTGATACAGGTCATACATGTGCAGTCATGCAAAACACTTCCATAGTAGTCATGTTGTGAAAAACTAACTATATTTCCCTTCATCCTATCCTGCCCCCCATTTATTCTATTCTCTCTTTTGACCCTGTCCCTCCTCAGAGGTGTTTGTTTTTGATTACCCCCTTCCCCAATCCACCCTCCCCTCTGTCATCCCCCTGCTCTCTTATCCCCTTCCCCCTATTTTTCTGTAGGGTAAGATAGATTTCCATACCCAATTGAGTGTGTATGTTATTCCCTCCTTAAGCCAAATCCAATGAGAATAAGATTCATTCATTTCCTCTCATCTTCCCCCCCTTTCCCTTCACTGTTAAAGCCTTTTCTTGTTTGCTTTATGTGAGTAGATTTACCCCATTCTACCTCTCCCTTTCTCCTTCTCCCAGTATAATCCTCTGTCACCCCTTAATCTTATTCTCCAGATATCACCCATTCATCTTCAACTCACCATGTGCCCTCTATCTATCTATCTATCTATCTATCTATCTATCTATCTATCTATCT
>NW_020954585.1:12302104-12425919 GCF_900497805.2 Vombatus ursinus
TCTATCTATCTATCTATCTATCTATCTATCTATCTATCTATCTATCTATCTATCTATCTATCTATCTATCTTCCCTTCCAACTACCCTAATAATGACAAAGGTCTCCTAAGTTACAAATATCATCTTTCCATGCAGGAATGTAAACAGTTCAACCTTAATAACTCCCTTATGATTTCTCTTTACTATTTACCTTTTCATGTTTCTCTTGAGTCTTGTATTAGAAAGTCAAATTTTATATTCAGCTCTGGTCTTTTCATCAAGAATGCTTGAAAGTCCTCTATTTCACTGAATGTAAATTTTTCCCCTGAAGGACTATACTCAGTTTTGCTGGGTAAGTGATTCTTGGCTATAATCCTATCTCCTTTGCCCTCCAGAATATCATATTCCAAACCATGTGGTCCCTTAATGTAGACACTGCTAAATCTTGTGTTACCCTGATTGTGTTTCCACAATACTTGAATGGTTTCTTTCTGGCTGCTCGCAATATTTTCTCCTTGACCTGCAAACTCTAGAATTTGGCTAAAATATTCCTAGGAGTTTTCCTTTGGGGATCTCTTTCAGGAGGTGATTGGTGGATTCTTTCAATTTCTATTTACCCTCTGGTTCTAAAACATCAGGGCAGTTTTTCTTGATAATTTCTTGAAAGATGATGTCTAAGGTCTTTTTTTGAACATGGCTTTCAGGTAGTCCAATAATTTTTAAATTATCTCACTAGGATCTATTTTCTAGGTCAGTTGTTTTTCACATTGTCTCCTATTTTTTCATTGTTTTGGATTTGTTTTACAGTGTCTTGATTTCTTATAAAGTCACTAGCTTCCAATTGCTCCATTCTAGTTTTTAAGGAAGTATTTTCTTCAGTGAACTTTTGGACTCTTTTTCCATTTGACCAATTCTATTTTTTAAAGCATTCTTCTCCTCATTGGCTTTTTGGACCTCTTTCACCATTTGGGTTAGGCTATTTTTAAGGTGTTATTTTCTTCAATTTTGGGGGGGTCTCCTTTAGCAAGCTGTTGACTTGTTTTTCATGATTTTGTTGCATTGCTCTCATTTTTCTTCCCAGTTTTTCCTCTACTTCTCTTGCTTGCTTCTCAAAATCCTTTTTGAGCTTTTCCATGGCCTAAGACTGACTCATACTTTTCCTGGAGGTTTTGGATGTAGGAGCTTTGACTTTGTTGTCTTCTTCTGGTTGCATGTTTTGATCTTTGTCACCAAAGAAAGATTCTATGGTCTGACATTTTTTGCGCAGTTTGCTCATGTTCCCAGGCAATTACTTGAGTTTTAAACTCTTTGTTAAAGTAGGGGCCTGCTTCCAGTGTGGAGAATGTACTGTCCCAATCTTTGGGGGTTTTGTGCAGCTGTTTTCAGAGATACTTCTAGGGACCTGTAAATTTTCCATTCTTTCAAGGTGATACAATCAGGTATTATGTGTTTACTTCTTTCCTGGCCTGGGATGTGCTCTATGAGTGACCATAAACACTCTTTTCTGCTTTGGAACTATGAGGAGGATTCCTTACCCCGGAACTGTGTTGGGACTGGGGCTGGGACTGAGCTTCTGTCTGAATTTGACTATAGGTTTTCTATATTCTCATAGGTTTTCCTCATAGGATCTCTTTCAGGTGGCGATCAGTGGATTTTTTTCTATTTCTACTTTCCCCTCTTGTTCTAATGTTTCAAGACAATTTTCTTTAGTTATTTCTTGTCTTACTGTATCAAGATTCTTTTTTATAATAACTTTTTTTTATAATAACTTTCAGGTAGTCTATTCTTTTATGCTCTCTTTCAGATCTGTTGTACAGATCAGTTTTTCTTCTTGTGAGATGCTTCACATTCTTTTCTAACTTTTCATTCTTTTTATTTTGTTTTATTATTTCTTGATCTTTTATAACTTCTCTGGTTCCCCTTAACCAATTTTGATTTCCAAGGAGTTGTTTTCTTCCATAAGATTCTGGATCTTTCTTTATAATTGGTTGACTTTCTTTTCATAATCTTGTTTTCCTTGGATTGTTCTTATTTTTTTTAAGTTTTTCCTCAATTTCTCTCATTTGATTTTAAAAGTCTTTTTTAAGTTCTTCAATGAATTATTTTTGAGCAGGTGATCATTTGACATTACTCTTTGGTTAGAAGAGTGTTTTTGTTTTTTTTTTTTTTGCTTCAGTATCCTCCCCTAAAGATGAACCCTGGTCTTCTCTATTCCCATAGTAACTCTTTAAGTTTGAATTCTTTCTCCTTTGCCTGTGCATTTAAAAAAATATTAGTTTCATAGTTTTTATAATCACCTCTAGTCCTGGGGTATAGGGGATGGTGTCTCTGGTCTCAGATCCTCCCTTAATTCTCCCCTCTGGCCTGGAACTGATTGTGATGGAATACTATGGTGGTATAATAAATAATGCACAGGATGGTTTCATAAAGACCTAGAAAGACCTAAATGAATTGATGCAAAGTTAAATGTGTAGAATCATAAGAACATTCAATGCAGTAATAGCAAAATTATATGATAAAGAATTTTGAATTACTTAGCCATTCTCAGCAATACAATGATCCAAAACAATTCTGAAGGATTTACGATAAAAAATGCTATCTGCCTCCAGAGAAAGAACTGATGAAGTCTAAATACAATGGAAGTGTATTTGTCTACTTTATTTTTTTAAAATATGGCTAATATGGAAATATGTTTTGCATGGTTTCACATAAGTAATTGACATCATATTGCTTGTTTTCTCAATGTGTGTGAGAGGGAGTGTGAAGAAGGGAAAGAATTTAGAAATCAATATTTAAAAATAAAGAAAGGTTAAAATAAATAATAAATTAAAATATTTTAAAATGCTAACAGAACCCAGGATAAGAACTTCTTATTTAGAAGGAGCAGTTGAAAGTTGTGAGAAAACCTTGAGAAGAAAAAGAAGCTAAGTCATAGAAGCTGATGAGTTTGCAGCTCAGACAGCTATTGGTCCCATATGAGGATAGACATAGAAATAGAAAAAGGTAATAAGCTGGCAGATACAGCAGCCAGAACTACTGTCCCTGATAAATTTCCATTTCAGGATTGACTCAGATGGCTCTAGCAACAACACTGTAATAGATACCAGAAATAAAGAACATTACAGAAACATATCAGCTCCAAAACAATTGCTAAATGGGTCTGGATGGGATATGAAGAGGTCCAGGAACAGCTGCTTGCTGGCTCTAAAATTTGTTATACATGCATTAGCAATAGCCTCACACAGACTAACCCACTTGAACAAAATTGTCTGGTTCATTGTTTTATAATGTAGTAGGTGGTCAATTCTTCTGTTTTGTAAAGTAGGACAACCTCCCCTTGTCCTTTCTATAACTTGCAAATCCTGGCAAACCTTTAAAGACAGGACAGGCACAGGAAAAATGATCCCATGCTCCCATAGAAAATCTGTACTTAGTCTTTTGGCAATTACCAAGGTTTAAAGATATGAGTATGTTTTGGTTACCATTGGCACATTTTTCTGATTGAGTGGAGGCCTTTCTTGTCTGAAACGCAAAAGCCATAACAGTAATTTTTTAAAAGTAAGCTATTTTCTATATGAAGAATTCTATATCAAGTATCCAATGACTGGGGAACTCATTTTAAGAGATCCTTAAGCATTTTCCCACTCTTCAAATATTCTATTGCCCATCTCACCATGCAAGGCTCAGAATAAAGGACAAGCTAAGGGAGCCCTGAAACTCAAACTGGTCAAATTATGTGAAAACATTTATCTTCCTTTACTAGAAGTGCTCCCAATCATCTTTGGGATTCTCAGGTCTGTGTTTCAAGGATCACACTCTTTGTTTCTCTATCAAGTAGTAACTGGCTAGACAATGAGGCCAGAGTCAGAACCTACATACGCAATATTTGATTACTCTAAACCACTGTTAAAAGCTTCTCAGACTTATTTTGTCAAAGTTTCGATAGTCCATCAGGAGTAGCATGATGACATCATCACCAGAAGACATTAGCTACAATTTAGAGTCAGAGATATGATTTACCCTTCCATACATATGTTCTGACCACATGTGTTATCAACCTGAAGGTCTTGATGCATGCAACCTGGCTAAAGAGTTTCTTTAGAGATATATGCTTTTCTATGTATGCTTTCTCTATATGTTCACTCTTTCCATTGATGGTAAATATCTGTGGGAGAATTTGCCCTAATTTTTATCACTTCTTTTCTTACTTGACCATTGCATTAAATTCTTTTGATTTGTACAAACTGAATCATCTACCTGACTACTGAAGGCAAACATATTGTTGGGAGCTTGTGAGCTACAGTTTTAGTGAGTATGGCTCAACAAAGTCCTTTCAACCTGAGAAAGCTGTTCCCTTAAAGACTTGCCTTATGAGTTGGGTGCTACTGGGGGAAGACAAACACTAGATATTACACTCACTATCCATCATCCAAACCAAGAGTTCTCTAACCTGATATTGTAAAAAAGACTTGTTCCCAGGTATGATATCTCTGTACATGATCTTTTATATAATAACTTTAGAATTGAGCCAGGGGCTTGGGAAAGTCAATGTGCTTTTCTTATGTCTTGGGAGTTGGTAGGGTGACACAGGATCTTAGAGTTGCTGGTCTCTGAGTAACAAGGATTTAATTAGAGAAGCAAAGTTCAAGGAATGAGTGTATATGATTAATACATATGTTGATGTTAGTATGGGAGCTATAGCTATGGATCCACTTCACAATCCAATAATTCAATTGATGTTCTTCACAACAACTATTTGTAGCTAGCTATTTTGCTTGATGGAAAATAGACACAACCAAAACAAACTGCAATAATAGCACCATATCACAGAAAGAACAAAACATAAAGTCATAAAGTAGATACATTGGAATGATTCACATAGAGAGACCTGATGGAGCCAAATGATCACAATAATTTCATGGATTGAATGATAAGTGGACCTTAAAACAAAATTAATGTTGTTTTCCCCCTAGAAACATCTATCATTACTGGCAAGAGATAAAAGTTGCTATTAAAGAAATTGAGCAGAAACATAAGGAAAATAGAATTCCACAAAGATGGGTGAGTGAATTGTGTCTAAGCTTAACTCCATTTGACTACCTCAAACCATAAAGAAATGTGCTGAATAAAGCAAAAATACAACAACAACTACAACAATGACAGCAATAACAAAGAAAGGAAATAATCCTCATTTAAAAAAGAAAGGCAGTTCAGTCATCTTCAGAAAGAGGAGAATAGACAATACCATTTCTGGGGCTTCCTCAATTTCTGAATTTATGATCTATAGTCTATGGAGTTCTACTTCTTAAAAAAATAAAACAAATGACCCTCAGACCTGTGGAGTGTTTCTCTGTTTACTTAAATAATGACTATATGGGAAATGGTAGAAAGTGGGAGAATGGGTAGTAAAAATTTCATCTTAGGACTGTTCATAAATATTTATTTTTCATATATCAAAAGCAAAATATTTGTTTAACAGATTAACATGGTATTGGAAAATTGTTGTTGTTTTCCAGTCATTTCAGTCGTGTCTAACTCTTTGTGACCTCATTTGGGGTTTCTTAACAAAGATACTGGAGTTGTTTGCCATTTCCTTCTCCAGTTCATTCCTGAGGCAATGAAGAACTGAGGCAAACAGAGTTAAATGACTTGCCCAGGATCACACAACTAGTAAATTTCTGAGGCTAGAATTGAGTCTTCTTGACTCCAGCCCTGGCATTCTATCCACTATAATACCTAGCTGCCTAATAGGAAGACTTACAACACAATGATGTTTACATTCTTGATGTGAAATCAGAAAAGGGAAGAAAATTGCAGGTAAATAGAATGATATCTCACAAGCTTTCCTAGAAGAGGCAAAAAAAAAGGAGCTGACAGAAATGGTTCCATTATGTGCTGAAAGGCAATAAAAAATATCCCATGAGATAGTATGACATTTCACTTGGCAATCTTTATGACAATAGAGCAAAAAAAATGAAGATAATTATCTCTTATGTGTCAATATCTATGGGAGAGGATGAAGAGAAACCATATGCATAATTCAATAAGAACCTAATCCTTAATTCTGCTGCTTGCTACTTGTGTGACCTTGGAAAAGTTACTTACCTTCTTTCAATCTCACTTTCCTCATTTGCAAAATGAGAAATTTTGATGATTTCTAACAACCCATTTAGCTCTACTTGAATGAGGCCTACTATGACTTCATACAATAACTTACAGGGTTACTGACTAAATCGTTAAAAGAGAACCCAGTGCCATAAATAAATACTATAGTGTAAAAGGGAATTTGGAAACATTTTAAAAAGAAAACACTAATACTTCAATAACCACTAGATGTGCATAAAAGAGAATGAAGTTACTGAAACATAGTCATAGAAATAAAAATTATTAGGAAGAGAATGGAAGGAAAATATAAGGAAAAAAATGGAGGTTTTAAATAATAAAAAAGAAAATTATTTATAGTAGGAATTAGGATAATGTAATAAAGAGCTTGACCCTTTAAATAACAGAATGGTGAAGAGAAATAAAAATTTAAGAGACTGAATAGCAAATATCATCTCATAATCAAAGATAGAAACATTGAAAGAATGTTTCCTCAAGGTAATGCCCCTGGCCTTGAAGAAAAAGCTTAACAAAATAGCATGGTAATTATTGTAATCAAAGAAAAATATAATCAAAGAAAGAGGCTGATTTACATATTTTAGGAAATGATCCAAAAGAAAGTGACTAGACTTATTGGAAAAAGAGGGCAAGATAATAAATCAATGATTCCAGTGGACATCATCAGTGAGGAATACAACATTTATCTGAACAAAAAAATATAGTCACTAAGTAATTAAAAAATAAGTCACTAAAATAGTACTTTAGAGCTTTGGTGTAAAGAAAGTCTTGCAAATATTCAGAAGGAATTAACTTACATTTAAAGAAGTAGAAGATTGAATTCAGCAATATTAATCATTGTTGATGATACATTAAAGAAAACTTGGAATATGGCATGTCAAAAAGCAAAAGAAATTAATTACAGCTCTATTTAAAATATCCTAGATAGTTGAGCATATCTGTACATAAATTAAAGAAATTAAAGAAATAAAAATTAAAGAAAACCCTTTCACAGGATAATAGAATTTAAATGTTTCCTTCTTAGAAAACTAGATTCTAGAAGGACTTTTGAAATGCAAATGAGATAACTTAAAGAAAAATTTAAACATAGGTGCCTAGGTCCATACAACATGAAAAGGCTAATTGAGTTAAATAAAGATTTATTCAGCACTTCCTGTGAGAAAGGTATTGTTTCAGATTGGAGCAGTACAAACCAAAAATGAAATAGTACTTATCCTCAAAGAGCTTACATCTCAATTAGGGAATATAACCTCCACACAAATAAAGTTTAGGTATATATGCCATTATACAATGTAATTTCAAGGGAGAAAGATGATGAAAAATTAGATCAGGAATGACCTCTAGTACAAGCACTTCAGATGATATCTCATTTTACAGAGCAGATATATGCAGGAAATATATTTCAGATATTAGGACAACCTCTCTGAAGCATTAGGAACAGAATTAGAAGGTAGAATTAAGGAGGCTAATTAGAAAGCTATTTTTTTTCAAAAGGTGATGAATATTTGATCCAGAACATAATCTGCATGAGTGGAGAGAAGGGAATTAAAGAAGTTGTCCAGGTAGAATGAACAAGAGTTGGCAACTGACAGGAAATTGAGAGGGAAGGAGATGAAGAATCAAGGGTGATTCTAAGGTTGCTAATCTGAATGACAGGAAGGATGGTAGTATTTTCAACAGAAATAGGAAAGTTTGCATAAAGGATAGGTTTGAGGTGAAATTCATTATGTTCTATTTTGTATTTGTTGAGTTTGAAATTACTTCAGGATATCCAGATGGAAATGTTTAAAAACTAGTTGATATTACAAGACACAAAGGAAGAGATTAGTACTGGATAGATAGATTTAGAACCAGAAATATTAAATGCATCCTTTTGAGACCACAATGCAGTTAATATTACATTCAATAAGCTGAGTAAGCATAGATTAAAAGTGAATTAAAAACTAAATAATTTAAGACAAAAGAATGAGTGGGTCAAAGAACAAATAATAGAAAAAACAAGATTGTTTTAATTAAAAAGAATTACAACAATGAGGCAACATTCCAAAATTTGTGGGATGAAGCCAAAAGATTACTTTGGGGAAAATGTATATCTCTAAATGCATACATCAACAAAACAGAGAAAAATCAGATAAATGAATTAGTATACAACTTTAAAAATAGAAAAAGAATAAATTGAAAATCCCAATTAAATGCCAAAATGGAAAGTCTGAAAATAAAAGGAGAAATTAAGAAAATTGGAAGTAAAAAATTGAATATTATAATAAATAAAACTAGGAGTTGATGTTATGAAAAAATTGTTTAATTTATTTGTTTTTTAAAAAAGAGAGAAAGCCAAATTACCAGTTTGAAAAATAAAAAGCGTTAAACACATGAAGATGAAATTAAAGAAATTATTAGGAATTATTTTGTCCAATTATAAGCCAGTAAAACTGACAATCTAAGTGAAATGGATAAATATTTACAAAAATATAAACTGGTTGGATTAACAGAAGAGGAAAGAGAATACTTAGCTAATCCTATCTTAGAAAAAGAAATTGAATAAGCCATCAACGAACTCCCTAAGAAAAAATCCCCAAGATCAGATAGATTTACAAGTAAACTCCATTGAACATTGAAGGAACAATTAATCACAATACTATATAAACTATTTGTCAAAATAAGTAAAGAAGGAGTTCTACCAAATTCTTTTCATAACACAAATATGCGCTGATACCTAAAAGAGGAATAACAAAAACAGATAAAAAAGAGACCAATTTTTAATGAATATCGATACCAAAATTTTAAATAAAATACTAACAAGAAGAACACAAAAATATATTACAATGATTGTAAATTATGACCAGGTGGGATTTATAGCAGCTACACAATGATATTTAACATTAGGAAAACTATCATTATAATTGATCATATCAATAACAAAACATCAAAAATTGTATGAATATTTTAATAGATGCTGAAAAAGCCTTTGGTAAAATATACCATTCCCATTAAAAATACTAGAAGGTATAAGAATAAGTGGATTCTTTCTTTAAATGATAATTAATATCTATCTAAAACAAAGAGCAAGTATTATCACTAATGGGGGTAAATTTGAAGCCTTCCTATGAGATCAGGAGTGAGGCAAGAATGCCCATCATCACACTGTTATTTAATATTACACTAGAAATGTTGGCTATAGCAATGACAAGAAAAGGAAACTGAAGGAATGAAAATAGACAATGAAGAAACAAAGCTATCACTCTTTATAGATAATTTGATGGTATACTTATCGTATCTTAGAGAATAAACTAAAAAAAAAATCAGGTGAAACAATTTCAGCAAAGTTACAGGATATAAAATAAACCCACACAAATCATCAGCATTTCTATGTATTACCAATAAAATGCAGTATCAAGAGATAAAGAAATTCATTTCAAAATAACTGTAAAAAACATAAAATACTTGGGAGTCTACATGCCAAGATAAATCCAAGAATTATATGAACCCAATTACAAAACCCTTTACACAAATGAAGTCAAATCTAAACAGTTGGAAAAATATTGATTGCTCATGGGTAGGCTGAACCAATATAATAAAAATGAAAATTCTACTTAAGTTAATTTACTTATTCAATGCTAATCCAATCAAATTGCCAATGAATTACTTTGTAGAGCTAGAACAAATAATAAAATTCATCTAAAAAAAGAGAATTAATGAATAAAATTGAAGGAAGACAGCCTCACAGTGCTGTGTGTCAAACTATATCACAAAGTGGTAATCATCAATACAATATAGTACTAGCTAAGAAATAGAGTGGTGGATCTGTGGAATAGATTAGGTACAAAATACACAACAGTAAATGACCATAGTACTCTAATTTCTTTATAAACCCAAAGATCCAAGTTTTTGATATAAGAATTCATATAAGAACTTTCTGGGGAAACAAGAAAACAGTTTGGCAGAAACTAGGCATAGATCAAAGCTGCATATACCAAGATAAGATCAAAATGAGTATATGATTTAGACATAAAGGCTGATATCATAAGTAAATTAGAGGAGCAAAGCAAAATGTACTTGTAAAATCCATGGATAGGGGAAGAATTTATGACCACAGAAGAGATAGAGATGATGAAGGGAAGTGAAATGGATAATTTTGAATATAAATAAATTTGGTTATGGAAATGGATAAATTTGAATTAAGAGGCCTTTGTACAAACAAAACTAATGCAGCTACAATTAGAAGGAAAACTAGAAACTGGGAAAAATACTACAGGAAATTTCTCTGATAAAGGTCTCATTTCTCAAATATATGGGGAACTAAGCCAAATTTATGCAGATAAGGGTTATTACTCAGTTTATGAATGGTCCAAGAATATAAACAGGCAATGTTCAGAGGAAGAAATCAAAACTATCAATGTTCACATGAAAAATACCCTAAATCACTACTAATTAGAGAAATTCAAGTTAAAACAACTCTGAGATACTACCTCCTACTAATCACATTGGCTAACATGACAGAAAAAGACAAATGCTGGAGGGGTGTAGGAAAATTAAGACAGTAATGTGTTGTTGATGGTGTTGTGAACTAGTCCAACCATTCTGGAGAAAACTTTGGATCTTTTCCCAAAGAGCCATAAATCTGTGCGTACTATGCCTGAACAATACCTCATCTGTGCTTGTATGCCAAAGAGATCAAATAAAGAGAAAAGAACCTAACTTTATAAAAATATTTATAGCAACTGTTTTTGTAGTAGAAAAGAAATGAGAATCAAGTGCATCAATTAGGGAATGATTATACAAGTTGTGTATATAATTGTGATAGAATACTATTGTGCTATTAAAATGATATGCAGGATGGTTTCAGAAAAACCTAAGAAGACTTATATAAACTCATGCAAAGTGAAATGAGCAGAACAGTGAGGAAAACATTTTATACAGTAACAGCAAATTGCAACACTGATCAGTTGTGAAAATCTTAGCTACTCTGATCAAGATAATGATCCATGATGAAAAATGCTATCTACCTTCAGAGAAAGAACTGAGAAACTTTGACTTCAGATTAAAGCATACTTTTTTTACTTTATTTTTTTCTTCTTGTTGTTTTTGTCTGTGTTTTCTTTTGCAACCTATTATAGAAATATGTTTTGTATGACTTCATATATATGATACCACATTGGCTTTCTTCTCCAGAAGGAGTGGGAGGGAGGTAGCGATTTGAAACTCAAAATTTTCAAAAATTGAATGTCAAAATATTTTATGTAATTGGGAAATATTTACCGAAATAAGTAAAAGCATATTTAAAAAAGAAATAGAGTGGTTCAAACTTCCAATATTGATGAAAGTGCGACCAGGCCTATGAGGAGCCACTGCACTTTTAGCCTGGGAAAGACAGAGAGAGTCACTCTTCAAAAGAAAACAAAGGAGCACTTCCACATTTACTGGACAAAAGAAATGTAATGGTCCAGAAAAGAATATTGAGAGGGAGCAATCAGGAAAACCAAGGAGGGAGGAATGTCACAAAAATCAGAAGAAGAGAGAATATTCAGGAATGAGAGGAGAGTGGGATAAAAACTTAAAAAAAAAAACTATGGCAAGGTCAAGGATCATAAGAATTGAGAAGATCTAATTGGAGTCAATAGTTATAATATCATTGTTAACCTTGAAGAGAAACAAGTTTCTATGTGAACAGTTTTATGTGAAAATTAGGTTTGGAATAGCTATGCCTTTATCAAAGACTGGATATCAAGAGAACATGGACGATGATGAAGAGGAGTTATGAGTTATACAGTGGAGAAGGAGGGAAAGTGCACAATAGATGGTAGCTGTTTTTACAGTAAAATCAGAAGTGAAGTCCTCTGCTAGGAGGGAGATGGGAAGAATGGGAATAAGAAGCTTAGAGGAAAAGGATGGAATAGCCATTGTGAAAAGTGTGACTATTAAACAGGGAAGAACAAAAGGCAGGAATTAAGACCTCATTGAAATTAGATCCCAAAAATATGTAGTGAAGGCAGTTAACACAACTGTACTTTCTTTAGAAGTTATCAGCAACACATGAGTAGGAATGAAGAAAGGTTGTTGTGGTGATCCAGGTCTGGAGTCTGACAAGGGACTACTAGTGATAACAAAAGTAGTGAAATTCAAGAGGAGCAATCATCAAAAACCACTTGGTAATGGTTAGTCAAGTCAATTTACATCTATTAAAAATCTACTATGTGTCAGGTATTGTGCTAAGTGCTAGGGATACAAAGAAGAGCAAAAGACAGTCCTTTCTCTCAAGCAGCTCATAGTGTAAAGGGGAGAGAACATGCAAATAGCTACGTGTGAATAAGGATACACACATACACATGTGTGTGTGTGTGTGTGTGTGTGTGTATGTGTACATAGGGAGATGGAGTATTCTAGAAATGGGAAATAAGTCAGTGCCTTGGATTACAGAGTATATTGGGGCAGAAGGGGTAGGAAGAGTAAAGTATAAAAAAGAATAAAAAGGTAGGAGGGAACAAGGTTATGTTTGTTTTGGGTGCTAAACAGGGAATTTTATATTTGATACTGGAGGTGATAGGGAGACACTAGAGTTTATTGAATAGAAAGGTAATATGGTTATATTTTATCTTGAAGAAAATCAACTTGATAGCTGAATGGAGGATGCTATTTGAGTGGTGAGTTATTTGAAGGACAAAAACACAACCAGCAAATATTGCAAAAAGATCAATGGCATCATTTAGATAAGAAAATATAAGAAATAACTGTCAGAAATTAGGGTAGACCAACATCTTACCTTATTTCCCACAATAAATTCAAAATGGAATGAGTCAAAGAGCTATTCCCCCATAGATAAATGGTAAAAGAATATGAAGGCCTTTTTTATTTGAAAAAACAAAACAAAACAAAACAAAACAGTAACACCTTAAATTAAACCTTAATTTGTCTCTCTTCAACTTCAACCCATTGTTCCTGTTTCTACTTTTTAGAGCAAGTCAGAATAAATCTTAGTCCTCCTTCATGTGATATCCCCTCTAGTATATGGAAAAGAATTCTATGTCTGTCTTATGACTTCTGTTCAGTTTTAATCCTTCAGTTAATTCTTTCATCTGATGACTGCTCTCCGTATGGCATGATCTTGAATTCATTGACTTTCCTGGCCACTATCCTCTAGATATCTAATTTATCAACATTCTCTCTAAATAGTAATGCTTGTAATCAAAACTAACATCTTAAGGATCTTGAATTAATTCTATTCCTATCTCTTCTCACCCAATGCAGATGTTCAGATTGGCTCTTCTCCTCCCCCACCTCCACCTTTTAAACCAGCACTAGATATTTATAGTTTCTTTTACTTTAATTGATCCCAATCTCTTCATTAAACCACAGGCATATACCCTCTTCTCTAACCAGTCCAGACTCTTGATTCTAATTCTGCTGAATTAACACACACATACACGTATAATATATGTGTGAATGTACGTATGTTAACATTTCCATTGCCCACAGCTTACATGATAATGTGGCACAGGAGCTTCTCTTATTTTTCTCAATCCTTCCATCTTTGTTTCCTTTAAATGCCTTTTTCTTATGTTGCACAATTTTAAGAAATTTTCACTCACTTCAATTCTCTTCACTTTATTCTTTTTCCTTTTCTTCTTCTGATTCTTTGATCAGTGTGATTCATTGTCCACTGGGTTGATAGAGAAGGTTCATGAAGAAGACTGAATGCATGCTAGACTGATTGCTTATGCTGATTTTTGGGAGGAACGTGTCAAAATTTTGACACTTTTTTAAGAACATGAGAAAATGTTGATAGCACCAGAGCCTCTGCTCTGACTAGTACTTCGAGCTTTCAAACTCTGATATTTTTCAAAACAACTTTCAAACCATAAACACTTTCTTTTATGCCTTTTTCCTTTATATGTCTACTCAAGCAAAATAATCTGCTACTCGCCAAGGGTATGTTTGTGTTGTAGTTAGAAGTTATTGAAAGTATTTGAATAAAAGAGATGGAAAAGTGCTGACAATTGCTCTTCTTTCTACTATAAAACTGTACTGTAATTGAAAAAATCTTTTCAAGGCATTTGAATATATTTCTAAATGTTTCAAATCCCTTTCAAGCAATGAACAATTTTTCTTTTAAACTCATTTACAATTTTAAATAGCTTAGTTGTGTTTCTGAAATTGGATTGGAGGCTGCCATATAAAGGATATGCTGATAAAACTGCTTCATCTCTGTATAGCCTGCCAGGACTCTAAGCTCGAGGAGGCATGTGATCTGAGAATGTTTTTTAAAATGTAGTTCTGTCAAGAAAATCACGGGCTATCTTTTCTCCCCTAGAGGAAAACAGGTGGAAGAAGGTGTTCTTTACTAGGTGTTTGCAGTGACTTCTATTATATCAGAAAAATCCCTGAAAATTGTGGCTTGTGTCATGCAAATGTAGAAACTAATAGGAAGGAACATCAGTAACCATCTAGTGCAACACATACCTTAACAGAAGTTCATTCTGCAGTGTTATTGACAAGTGATCATCCATCATCTATTAGAAAAAGAAATTATATTGAGCAGAACAGAAATTAATCCTGGAGTAGAAATTGCTCAGGAGGAGCTTGGAAAGCCAACATGTGTGAATTATGCACTGGAAGAAAGCAATAGATTGACATGTTGATATACATGTAATGAATATGTTAGTATATGCATGAAGACACATAAATCATAAATGTTGCTCAGACTGCCTATTGGACATATACTGTCCTCTATTCACTCCTGTCTCCAAAATGAATTTTCCCAGAATGCCACAACTCAAAGTTTTGTCTCATGTTGCGTGGAACTTTGATAAATTGTGGAACTTTGATAAATTGCTTCCCCCACTCTTTTTTTTTTCTAGGTGCATAGGAGGAGAAAATGTAGGGGGAAAATGGGCATGCAGTACAATTTACTGAAACTCATCTAACAACTTGTACTAGTTTTAAAAAATGTGCTTCACTTGAAAAAGCTGTTTTTTTCTTCTTCTTACTCACTGATAAATTAGCTTAGATGAGTGTTTTTCAAAATGTGACCAGGCAGCAATTTCTGCTATCACTTGATGGCTTCAATGACTCTTCTTATGGCTCTTGATCTTCTTTTCTCAGCTTAGAACATGTTTCTTCTTTTAACAACTACCTGATCACACACTTTTACCATTTATTTTTTGGTATTTGTACTTACACGTTTGAATAAATTTCCTATATATCTTGGTTATGACTTTATCATATCCTTAATGGGAGAAACTTACTACAAATATTTTCCCAGTTAATTGTGTCTCTTCTTATTTTAACTGCATTAATTTTGTGTGTAAAATCTTTTCCATTTCATGTTATGAAAATTGACCAATTTATTTTATGTGAAGGAGGAAATAAACATTTATTAAGTCCCCACTGTGTGCCAGGCAATATTCTAAGTGTTTTACAATTATTACCTGATTTGAGTCTCATAACAATCTGTAAAGTATGCTCCATTTTACAGTCAAGGAAACTGAGGCAGACAGATTAATTGACATGCCCAAGGTCTGAAGGCTAGAAAATATCTGAAATTGGATTTGAATTCAAGTCTTTCTGTAGACCCAGCAGTTTCCCTACTATACTACATAGCTACCACCTATGATCTTCTTTGTCCCTTCTTTTGTCAAGAACTCTTAATTTCTTTATAGTTTCCAAGGCAATGAAGAAAATATCCCTTCTTTAGCCTGTACTAGACTCACAACTTAGGGAATACATTGACAAGTTCCATGAGAGGATTATCAGGATGGACAATGGATGGTTAAAATAACTGGGGATATTCAGCCTGAAGAAGACTTAAAGGGGACCCAATAAGCTGTAAGCAAATATTTGAGTCATGTGGAAAAGACATGAGATCTGTTTTGTTATTTCCCAGAGGTCAGAATGAAGAATGGCTAGAAGTTGCAAAGAGACAGATTGCAGCTTGATATAAGGGGAAAAAAAAAACCACTTCCTAACAACTAGATCTATAGAAAAATAGAATGAATTGCCTTGATTTTCCTTAATTTAACTTCAAGCAGAGACCACATATCCATTTGTCAAATATGGAAATAGTATGCAGATGATTTCTGTTCAGTTATAAGTTTGAGTTTTGCCTATGAGATATCTTCTGATTTTCCTGTGTGGAAAACATATATGAACATATAACAGTGCAGCTGAACCATGGCACAACTAGTCAAATATTTACCTATTCACTTTACTGATTTCAATAAAGGAAGAGAAGAACACCTGGAGGAGAAAATGCTTAAAGTTTTGGTTTCTTATTGGCAATCTTTCACCTTTCTTATACTCAAAAATCAAGAACCTTGAAACTATAGGTGGGAACTACATTATCTCAATCAAAAACAAAAGTATGCATGCAAGAGAAATGTCTTGGAGTCATACACTCCAAAACATTAATGTTTTAAATTCTACCTTGAACTCTGGGTTGGATTAACTCTATAGATCCTCTGTTTGTGTCATTCTTCCAAGAAAAAATTATCCATAACAACTTGCCTAAGTCCTGTCATTGTATCTTACCTTTTTTGGAGCAAGTAGCATACACATGATAACTCTTCCTCCAAGACTCTAAATCCCATCCTCTTCCTCTCCAAAACATCCTCCAATTTGGATTACTCAATCACCTAACCCATTCTTTGTGTTCTTTGAAACTTCCTTTTATTTTCAATGAATTTCCTTCAGTTCATCATTTAGAGTTTTTTCAACTTCCTAGTTTTAACTGAAACCTAACCTTCCCTTGAGCACACTATCTCCTTTGTGACTCTCCACTGGTGATTATGCTTCTCACTAATTCATATCATTATATATCTTACATTCCATCACTAGAAAGAATAATCATTTTTTTACTACTTTGTTCCAATGTATCTACAATACTTCTTGTGGGTTTCCTAAACTTTGCTTGTTGAACTCTCTGCCAATAGTTGTTGGATCTCCTTACCATATTTCCAGTTTCATTAATTACATTAGTCTTTATTTATATCCCATTGCTGACTTCAATATTTATACAGATAACTAGCTGCTCAGTCAATCTGGCCATACAACTTTTGAATGCCTAAAATCTCTTTTTTTACCTCACAGATTACATGGCCACATTTGAGACTTTATCATTTTTTGGAATTTCATTAGCTCTAAAGTCCAGACCTTTTAAATTCTAAAATCCAAATACAACTTTTTCTAGCTCTATTTCTCCCAGTTTCTCACCCACACTAAATCTAATATTCACCTTTTTCCAATCCAATTGTCACATGGCTGTAAAAATGCTTAAGTGATAGATATGGCTATATCAAAACTTCAGCAACAACTTTTTGCCTCTAAGATAAAACACAAACTTCCTAACCTGGCATTTAAGACCCTCCACAAACTGATGCCAGCTTTATTATACATTGGTTCCCTTAATGTACTTTATATTCTAGTCAAACTGGCCTACTCACTCCCCCCTCAATGATACTTGAGCAAGCATACCTTCTATAACATATCTGACATAATTGAATAAGTGAAAAAGCATTTACTAAGTGTTATATACTAAAGACTGGGGCTTAAAATTAAAAAAAGGGAAAGCCAAAAACGGAACTCAAAGAACATAAAATATAATGGGAGAGTCAACATACCTAAAGTAGAGAGGTAGGGAACTTTGGTAGGTAAATTATGGGATGATGACTGGGCTTTAGGAGATTAGGTTGACACACCCCCTTCTCCATCCAAGAACAGTGGCAAATTTTATTTTTTCATGATTCACAGTTCCAGAACTGGGGGACAGAGGGTCAAAGGGGAATCTACTAACTTTCTAAGGCAGTTTATTCCATTTCTGGTTAGCTCTACTTTCTATGAAGTTTTGTATCAAGCTGATTTTTAAACCTTTTAGATCGGCTTCCTCAAAATCTAGGTTGCATGTTATATGATTCTGGGCTTTCCTTTGCTCTCTATAATATATATTTAGAATGAGTAATCTATTCCCAGTATTCCTATAGTTTCTTTTTTTAAATTAAATTTCTTCTTCCTTTTTTTTTTTTGTAATGTAAGGTGGCACAGTGGATAGACTGCTGAACCTGGAATCAGGAAGACCTGAATTCAAATTTGACCTTAGACACTTACTAGCTTTCTGACCCTGGGCAAGTCACTTAACTGCTGTCTACCTCAGTTTCCTCAATTGTAAAATGGGGATGATATGGAATTTTCCAGGCTTGTAATGAGAATTAAATGAGATATCTGTAAAGTACTTAACACAGTGCTGGCACATAGTAGGTGCTTAATAGATGTTTTTTTTCCCTCCCTACCTTCTCTTCTCTTCTCCCAACTTCATTGAAAAAAGAAAAAAAAAGAAAGCTTTTATAGTGATACCTATAATTTCTAACCCAGAAAATAGTCCCTCCTTGTTAGTGCAAATTAACTGCAGAATAAAATTTCCCCTTGTTAGTTCTTTATTTTTTGTAGGATGAAATTATCATTAAATAAATCAAGAAATTATTAGCTGTTCTTTCAGCAAAACAAAAATTCCAGTAGCTGTATGAATAAGTGAAGTCTATTATAACTGTTATATTATGGTTGTGTGCCAAGTGTGTCATCTAATTTTTGAATTGATTACTTCTTTCTTTCCAGGTAGTCTATAGCATACCCTGATAAGAATACCACTTTTCTAGTTCTGCTTGTTGATCCTCATCTAAATATTATTCACCATACTTTCTGGTTCTGATTCCTGGATTTATTTATAGGAAAATAGACTATTCATATAAAATGATACTCTCCTGTCACCTTCATTTCCTATACTTTTCATTTTTCTCTTTGGATAAAGTATAGCCTTCATAGCCATATTTCAATGTAGCTATCATTTCACCAATTCTGTTATACTTGTGAGGTTAAATTTACCCCCTTGCATTAGGCTCTATTTTGTAATTACCCATATTTTGTGTACCTGTGTCTTGACCTTTAAGGCCATGGATTTTATTACTGTAGCCTATCTTAGACTTTGTCTCTAGTGAACTGAGTATATTTACTACTATCCTTACTCCTGCATTTTAGGTAATAGATATCTTATCTAAATTAGTGGAAATAAGAGTGTGAAGCCATGATGGCTGATTAGAGGCAGCAACCAAGCTGAAACTCCCTTAACATTCCCCTACAAACAACTTTAAAATAAAAAAAAAATTTAAATAGAATTTTGAAGCAGCAGAGTCAACTAAATTTCAGGATGAGTTTTTTTTTTTTTCTAATCTAAGAACACTTACGAAGTCAACATGACAGGTCTGTGACACTGCAACAGAGTTCTGTCCAGGGAGCATGCAAGCAGCAAGAACAACAGTGGTGGCAGTAGCTTCAGGAACTCTCAGCCCAGAGATGGTAAGGTGATAATACCACTGATCAGAAAGATATTACAGGGGGACCTTTGCTGGCACCAGTTACTGAGTACAGGTGGAGCTTATTGGCAACTTAATTGCCCATACACAGTTCTAGATCACAAGTACAGGGCAGAGATGAGTGTATGTGGTGAGTCAAAAGAGAGCAGGAGCCCTGCTCTTACTTCTTATGCAAAAAGGGGCACTGGTGCTGGCAACTACAGAAGAGTAAGGGACCCAGTTATTATTCCAGGGCTGAAAGGAACACTAGTACTTGTGGCTACAGGAAACCAGGGGATCTCTCTAGGTAAAGGAGAGAGAAGACATGAAGATTGCAGTGACCATACCTCTCTCCAAATCATACCACCTCGGAAACATCAAAAATTTGCAGACCCTCAGAAGTACTTCTGAAAACAGCAGCACAAAAAAGCCTAATGCTTGAGACAATGCCTCCCTACTCGCAGGTGGGTAGAGCCCAACTTTAACATGAAATCCAAAGTCAAGAAATAAGTTGGAAAAATGAGCAAACAACAAAAGAAGAACTTAACCATAAAAAGCTACTATGGTGATAGGGAAGACCAAGACACAAATTCAGAAGAAGATAATAATGTGAAGACAGCTATAAGCAAAGCCTTAAAGAAAAATGCTAATTGGACTCAAACCCAACAAGAATTCCTCAAAGAATTGATGGAAGAGATAGGAATAGTAGAGGAAAAATTAAGTCAAGAAATGAGACTGATGTAAGAAAATTATGGAAAGAGAATTAATAGCTTGGTTAAAGAGACACAAGAAATAGTAAAGGAAAGAACTTCTTATGAAACAGAATAGCAAATAGAAAAAAAAGGTACAAAATTCACTGAAGAAAGGAACTTCTCAAAAAGCAGAATTGGCCAAATGGAAAAAGAGGTACAAAAGCTCATTAAAGAAAATAATTCCTTAAAAAGTAGAATTGGGCAAGTGGAAACTAAAGACTCTATGAGACATTAAGAAACAATAAAATAAAGTCAAAAGAATGGAAAGAATAGAAGAAATTGTGAAATATCTCATCAGAAAAACAGTTGAGCTGGAAAATAGATTGAGAAGAGATAATTTAAGAATTATGGAACTATGTGAAAGCCATGATCAAAGAAAGAGTCTATAAATCATATTTCAAGAAATTATGAAGGAAAACTGCACTGATGTCTTAAATCCAGAGAAAGAAACTACCAATCACTTCCTGAAGGAGATCCCAAAATAACAAATCTCGGAGCTTCCAGGTCAAGGAGAAAGTATTGTAAGAAGACAGAAAAAAACAATTCAAATATAATGAAACCACAGTCCAGATAACACAAGATTTAGCAGCTTCCATGTTAAAGGACTGGAGGACTTGGCACGATATTCAGAAGATAAAACTGCTAGTTTTTGAGCCAAGAATAACCTACTCATCAAAACTGAGTATAATCCTTTAGGGAAAACAAACAAATAAACAAACACACAATGAAATAGAGGGCATTCAAGCAGTCCTGATGAAAGGACCAGAGCTGAATAGAAAAGCTGACATTAAAACACAAGACTCAAGAGAAAGATAACAAAGGTAAACATGAAAGAGTAATCATAAGGCACTCAATAAAGTAAAATTTTTACATTCCTACATGGGAAGATGATACGTGTAATTCCTAAGAACTTTATTGTATTAGAGGAGGTAGAAGAAGTTTACACAGAGAGCATGAGTGTGAATCAATTATGTTGGAATAATCTCTAAAAAATGAAGAGGTAAGAAAGAGGGATGCATTGGGAGAAGGGGAAAGGGAGAAGTAGAATGAGAAAACTTTTTTTCCACATAAAAATGGTGCACAAGGAAGAGCTTTTACAGTGAAGGTGAAAATGTGGGACTTTAATGAATGCTTGAGCCTCATTCTTATTAGAATTGGTTCAAAAAGGGACAAATATGTATACATTCTCTCTCTCTCTTTCTCTCTCTCTCTCACACACACACAGAAATCTAACTTACCTAATAGGGTAACAGGAGGAGAAGGGAATGAAAAAGAAGGGAGAGGATGATAAAAGGGAGAGTGGGTTAAAGGAAGCAGTGGTTAGAAGCAATGACTTTTAATGAGGGACAGGAGGAAAAGAGAGAGAAAGAAGAAAAAATAGAAGAAAATAAAATTCAGGGAAAAATAGTTAGTAATCATAACTGACTGTGAATGGGATGAATTCACCCATAAAAATAGAAGCAGATAGATGAATTGATCAGAAACTAGAATCCCACAATATGTTGTTTATAAGAGACACACTTGAAATAGAAAGACACAAACAGAGTTAAAATAAAGGGCTGGAGCAGAATGTAATATACTTTAGCTCAAAAAAAAAGCAGGGGTAGCAATCATGATCTCAGACAAAGCAAAAGCAAAAGTAGACCCAATTGAAAGAGATAAAGAGGGAAACTTTTTGTTCAAGCATTTTTCAATCATGTTTGATTTTTCATGATTCTATTTTTTTTCTTTTTTTTTTTTGGCAAAGATGCTGCAGTGATTTGCCATTGCCTTATCCATCTCATTTTACAGATGAGGAAACTGTGACAAATAGGGTTAAGTGACTTACCAAAGGTCACACATCTAGTAAGTGTCTGAGGCTGAATTATAAGTCAGGTTTTTTTGACTCCAGACACAGCACTATATCCACCAAACTGCCAGGTTGCCCAGTCAAGGAACCTACATTTTCCTAAAATGTCACCATAGACAATGAAGTAATATAAAAATAAAGAAAAAAATTACAGTAAGTTTCTCTGATAACCCTTCACAAATATTTACTGAGTATAGAATTGAGTCAGATTTTTAAAAATAGGACCCATTCAACTATGCCAAAGAGCTATAAAACTGTGCATACCCTTTAATCCAGCAATGATACTACTGGGTCTGTATTGTGAAGAGATATATATGATTATATTACATGATTGTAATGGAATACAATAGAAGAAATGATGATTTCAGGAAAAAAAAACCATGGAAAGACTTATTAATGCAAGTGAAGTGAGTAGAAACAGGAGAACATTGCATATAGTTATTATTGTATGATGAAGAACTAAATGACTTAGCTATTATAAGCAACATACTGATTCAAGGCAATGCCAAGGGACTCATGATGAAAAAATGCTATCCACCACCAAACTGATAGGTCTGAATGCAGATCAAATCATATTATTTTTCACTTCCTTTCTTCCTTCCTTCCTTCATTTCTTCCTTCCTTCCTTCCTTCCTTCCTTCCTTCCTTCCTTCCTTCCTTCATTCCTTCCTTCCTTCCTTCCTTTCTTTTTGTTTCAAGTTTTCATCCACAAAATGACTAATATGGAAATGTTTTGCATGATTGCACATGTATAACCTATATGAGATTGCTTACCATCTCAGAAATGGTAGAAAAGGAGGGAAAGAGGTAGGGAAAAATTTTGGAATTCAAAATTTATTCAAAATGTTAAAATTGTTTTACAAGTAGTTGTTGAAAAATAAAATATTTTAAAATAATAAAGATAGGTAAATGGTCAAAGGATATGTGCAGTAATTTTCAGAGAAAATCAAAGCTATCTACAGGCACATGAAAAAAGCTCTAAGTCACTATTAATTAAAGAAATGCACATTAAAATAACTCAGAAGTATCATCTCAAACCTATTAGAAATTATAAATGTTTTAGGGGATGTGGAGAAAAATAGATACACTATTGAACTGTTGGAGGAGCAGTGAACCAGTACAACCATTCTTGAGAACAATTTGGAACTCTGCCCAAAGAGCTATAAAATTTTGCATTCCCTTTGACCCAGAGTTTCCACTGGGTCTGTATCCCAAAGAAATCAAAGGAAGAGGAAAAGGACCTATGTATACAAAAATATTCATAGCAGCTCTTTTTGTGGTGGCAAAGAATTGGAAATTGATAGGATGTTAAACAACTGAGGAATTACTGAACAAGTTGTGGCTTGTAATTAAGATAGAGTATTAATATCTTATAAGAAATGATGAAGGGAGTGGTGTTAAAAAAACATGACAAGACCTATATAAACTGATGCAAAATGAAGTTAGAAGAACTAGATCATTGTGCATCGTAAGAGCAATGTATGTTGTAACGATGCTCAACTGTGAAAAACTTGGCTACTCTGATCAATATGATGACCGAAGACAATTCCAAAGCACTCATGATGAAAAAGTGCTAACTACTTCTGGAGAGAGCTGATGTGTTGTGAGTGCAAATTAAAGCATAATTTTCTCATTTTCTTTATTTTTCTTGCTTTTTAAAAATATGGCTTATATAGAAATACGTTTTTGCATGATTTCACATCTATACTTGATATCATGTTGCTTGCTTTACCAGTGGGTGAGGAAAAGGTGGTATGAAGGGGTAGAATTTCTAACTGAAAATTTAAAAAGAAAAGGATGTTTAAAATAAATAAATAATAACATAAAAATAAGTTAGTAGAAATACATAATTTGCTCCTTCTCACTTTCTTTTAAGTATACTTTTTCACTTTACTAGACTTCAGAAAAGTTTTTACAAGTAGGTTTCCATGCTTAACACTTTACTGAAACTTTTCTGTAGTCCCCAATGATGTCTTGATTATAAAATTCAATGATATTCTTCAATCTTCATCCTTTTTCTGAGGCTTTTGTTACTGTCTGATTATTTATTCTCATCATTCACTTTTCCCCTTCAGAGCTGTCAGAGACACCTCACATTCTGAATTCTTTCACAGGGTCATAAATTTATAGCTGGAAGGACCTTAGAGTCCATTTTGTCCAACCTCTTCATTTTCAAAGTTGTGGAAACTAAAGTTAAGTGAACTGTTCATGACCACACAGTGACAGAGTCTTGGATTTAAACCTAGAATCTCTGACTATATATTCTTCACTCTTCCTCCAACTTCTCTAACCTTTCTTTATTCTTCCCAAACCATTTATGTAGATGTTAGTTCACAGTATGGGTGATTCTGTTATCTCTCTCCACTTTCTCTTTGAAATTTCATTCACTATGATGACTTAAAATATCATCCCTATGCAGATCTCTTATACATTTTTGTTTACAGTTCTGACTTCACATTTGAATGCATCACCCTTAAGCAGTTGGCATTAATAAGTGCTGGAATGGGTTTTTGAAATAACATCTTTATTATCATGTCCCTGATTATCAGAGTGGGGTATTCTACCTTCAGATATATTCCAGAGTGATTCCTTAGTACTTTTTCTTCCCAATCTTTTGGCAGTATAAAATGGGTCTTGAGGTTTTTTCCTCCTCAGTGGGCTCTATACATTTAAAATATTTTTATTTATTTCATTAAATATTTCATAATTATATGTAAAAAATTAACAATTTTTTAAAAATTTGAGTTCAAAATTATCTCCCTCCTTTCCACCTGAATGCCCTCCTTGAGATGGCAAACAATTTGATATAAATTACACATGTGAAGTCATTCAAAACATATTTCTATATTAGCCATGTTACAAAAGAAAACAAAAAATATATAAATAAGAAAAAAAGTATGCTTCAATTTGCTTTCAGAGTTCATCAGTTCTCTTTCTGGAGAACATGACATCATTTATCATGGGTCCTTTGAGGCTGTCTTTATCAGAGTAGCTCAGTCTTTCAAATTTTATCATCCTTACAATATTGCTGTTACTGTCTTCAATGTTCTGATTCTACTTCCTAGATTTTGCATCAGTTCATAAAAGACTCCCCAGATTTTCTTCTGAAACCATCCTGCTATAGTACTATGGTATTTCATCACAGCACTGTAGTATCCCATCATAATCATATACCACAACTTCTTTAGCCATTACTCAATTTATATGTACTCCCTCAATTTTCAAATCTTTGCTACTACAAAAAAGAACAGCTATAATTGTTTTTTTTAAAATGAATTAGTCCTTTTCCCTTTGGCTCTATACATTTTTGAGAAATGGTTCAGGTCTCCCTTAATAAATAGATAATCCTTTCTCCAGAGATGGTTTGGACTGATCCTTCCTACAAAGGGCTTTGTAGAACACGGAGGGTGTAATTTTTGGGAGGTTTTGTTTCTGATGATACAAGAAAATCAAAATTGTCTTTTCATAATCATGATAATGAGTATTCAACATGTCTAAGTGTCTGTGCCTCAGATTTTAGATGTTGGGCCAAAAACACATCTGTAAGTTAATCACATATTATTCACATATTATTCTCAAAAACACATTTGGAAGTTAATCACATTATGTCACATATTATTCTTTTCTTCTTTAATATGTCTCTCTTATGACAAGGAGTCAGGGACAATTCTCATGTGTTTCTCTTCTATATCACATATCATACTAGACATACAGTAGGTACACAATACATACAATGTTTGTAAAATTGAATTAAATATTTTTTAATCCCTGGGGAATACTATTGGCTATTCAGTGATGTCAGCCAAATGCTAGCAGATATCTTTGTTGTTATATGTTCCACTCAATACTAGACAGTAACACCAGCTTCACTATGATTCACAGAGGAATGGTCATTTCTATCCTACCAACTCAACTCTTTTGATGGTGCCATTACCTCATTAGTGAAGGGATGTGGTACATGGATTTATCCAGTGAAATTATTATCACCCTTTGTTCCCCCTTTGTCCTCCTCCCTGATGAAAATTTTTGTCTTTCATTTTATTGTTGTTTCAATTGACTTCAATCAAACACAAGTATGGTATAATGAAGTTAAACACAGAAATATGGTTTAACACTATTATAATTTCTTAATCATAACCAAGAAAGAATAGAAGAAAAAAGTAAATGATAAATAAATAGTGAAACAAGTACATTTTCTAGGTTAAGTACCTATGGTTTCTCTTTGACCATGGGTTTAGATTCAAAACTCTTATCATCTACAAGAAATGGTAAATTAAAATACGGAAATATGAAGAGATATATTTGTGGGCATGCATGTTCATACCTCATAATCCCTTGTAACTCATGGAGGAGGAGAAAGGGGTACAATGGCAAAGTGCTGGAATTCCTGTTTGGATACCACTCTAGGGCATATCCCTTTGGTGTCTTAAACTCTCTGCTCCACATCTATTCAGTGCAAGGGGTTGTAGGTTTTCTATGCTTTACTTTGTGCCATTTTGAATTAAGGGGAATATTTCTATAAGATATGACTAACCCAGTTGTCTCTTGTCCAGTGGCTGGTGGAAACTACACAGATGGTACAGAACCATTTTCTCAGGTCACCTTCTCCTTGCGTAGTCTTTGACTCTGCATGCTAGCTAAGTCTTAGACCATTTCTGCCTTCTAGATGCTGGATGCTATTCTCTTCAGCTCTCTTCATATCATCTTGTCAGCCAAAGGTCTGTGGTTATACTCAGTTTCAGTTTTCTCCATTTAGGTCATAGTTCCATGATGCACATTCTATCCAAGCAATTTTCTTAGTGTAATGGCAAAGAAGTAATGAAAAATATTTATGTCTATCCTTATTGAAACATAAAGAATTGGTTTTTATTACAAAACAAAGATTTAAAGGAGGCAGAAACTGTTTGTGTCATTTAAAGGTAAAAAATATCACTAAGGTTTATGAACACATTTGCCCAGAGTATTTTTGGATGGACACCATAAAAATTCCATAAAAACTTAGGAGAAAGTAGCCCACATTGCTATAAAACTCATTTTAGGCAGTTTCTCTTTGTTTTCTGTTTCTAAGAATTAAATATTTTTGTCTGATTTGGCCTCAATTAGTTTTCAGAGTTAAGTCATTCAGAATCATAACTCTCTAGACATTTGCAATTAAAATAATTGTCTAAGCAACCAAAGGCCAACAATTCAGTAGAACATAAAAGAATATATTTCTACCACATGGTTCACAAGTAAAACATGTGGTACATATCAGGATCCTATCTTTCCAACCATAAACCTGCCATATGTACAAAACCTACCCCAATTCATAAACTCAGGCCCCCAAATGATATCCATAAACATCTGTTATGAAACATGATATTTTATTTTCCATTTGTATAGCAAGACTATGACAGTCTAAGATATGCTTGCATAATTGTTTTTCAGAGTAACAGCAATAATACATCATAAAACCAAATTTACCACTTTTAAAAGTTGGTAATGGTAAAAGGAAAAGCAGGTTTTCCTAAGCATTTGCAGCTCAAGTCAATATGTCACACTGGCAAACTAATTTACAGAACAGAAATAGAATGCCTTTTATTTAACTCAATGAGTAGGAGATGGGAAAGCAATAACACTTATATGTTATTGTTTGAGATTTTAATGGCACATCTAAATGTTATGTATCAACTTCCCAGATGCATTATGGAGAAGAGAACCTGAAGAATTAATTCTAGGGCACAGTTCATTTGCTGGTTATTTTAAAAGAGAATTGGGTTGCTGCATTGAGTAGGACCTTATTAAGTTTTTTTTGTTTGTTCAATTCGTGAGAGAGATTGTCAGAATTCTACTTCTCTACTACTCTACTGATCCCTCTTCAGACTCTCCCAGTAGACCACTACAAAGCTGCTGTGAACTCCTTGTCTGACTTTCAAGGCCTGTTTTAATAAGAATGCATACTTTTACCTAACCTGATTTCCCAGATCTCAGTAACACATGACTTCTTTATTCTATACACCACCTGACAACATGCAGAATCTATCATTTGATTGATTTATTGTTTGATTTTCAAATCCATCACTTATCTAAATTGTCTCATGAAAATCTATAAAGCACATTCCAGGGACCATCTAGAGAGTGGGATTACATTACTTAACAATATTATTTGAAGACATACTGCAAATAGAGCACTTTCTATACTGTGAGTTGAGAAACAAACAAACAAAACAAAAACAACAACAAAAACATGTATTTCTGTTTCCAAAGAGCATACTATGCCATGAGTTGTATTTCCAAATGGAATTAAAATATGACTAAGATAAAGAATCTGTTCTTTAACTTTCCACTACTTTTTGTCTCTTTTTCTCCTTATGAGTATCTATACCAAATTACAGGTCAAGATTGGGGTGGGGGAGGTATGAATTTCAAAGCCATAATTATCTTTTCTAATTTTTCTTTTCTTCCTTCATTCCTTCTTTTATCCCTTCTTTCATTCCTTCCTTTCTTTCCTTTTTTACCATAATATTACCAAACATAATGTTGTATTTGCTTTCATCACTCCAATATTATGTCATTTTACTGTTCAGCCTTGTGTGATAGAGTTTATGACAATCTCCAGATGAAGAGTAGTTTCGACCCTTGACACTAAGCTGTCCAAGTTCTCCTACCCTTCCAAACACTCTTGATTTCTTTGAAGGCTCTGTTTCTTACTCTCCTACTACCTACTACCTCTAAATAGGGAAGTTTCCCAACTTGTGCCTTTGCTGTGAATTGAACTTGAATCAAAGAATAACTGTGTGGGTGCAGGAAGATAGTGTTCCTGTTTACACAACACATACATTTGCATTTATACTAACATGGAAAATCATTTTGCCTCAAACTGCTGATCTAATTGGGACATTTTCAGAACTCAAGTTATGCTAATTTGGGAAGAAAGCACAGGACGGGGCAAAGAGTGACCAATTGCATATGTGCAGATGGGAGCAAACTAGTTTCATGGCACTTTTATAGTTACCAAGTCCTATTGATTTTCCTTTTAAGCATCCCTCATATCCACTCCTTTTTTTTTCACTCTCACAGCCTCTACTCAAGTTTCCTTTTATGACAACCTCACAATTGACTTCAACAAATTCCTAGCTGGTTTTCCTGACTCTTATATCTTCTCCTTACTTGCATATTGCTATGATCATAAGTTCTACTTCTGGAGGCCAAAATCTCCAATGGTTCAATAATTCCTGTCTCATTAAGCTTAAAAACTCTCTGTCTGGCTTTTAAAGCTTGGTTTAATATGAATCCAGACTTTGTCCCAACTTTATTTCCCACCATTCAGTAACACATGAGTCTTCCATACTATACAAACCTCCTAATACCTTGTAGAGTCTATTGATTGACTTTATTTATTGATTTTTTATTATTTATTATTTTTAAATTTTTTAAAAATTAATTTATTTTTAGTTTTCAACATTGACTTCCATAAGATCTTGAGTTCTAAATTTTCTCCCCCAAGATGGCATGAATTTTGAATACCATTTCCTTAATCTGCCCTCACTTCTATCTCTCCCTCACTTCTCTATCTCCTTCCCTTTCAATTATCCTGTAGGGCAGGATAGAATTGCCTGAATATCTTATTTCCCAGTTGCATGTAAAAACAGTTTTTAACATTTGTTTTTAAAAATTTGGGATCCAATTTCTCTTCCTTCCTCCCTGCCCATCCACCCTCATTGAGAAAGCAGGCAATTCAAAACAGGTTATATATATGTAGTCATGCAAAACACTTCCATAATAGCCATGTTGTGAAAAACTAATTACACTTCCCTTCATCCTATCCCACTTCATTTATTATATCCTCTCCTTTAACCCTGTCCCTTCTCAAAAGAGTTTGCTTCTGATTACCCCCTCCTCCAATCTGCCCTCCTTTCTATCATCATCCCCCTCTTATTGCCTTCCCCCTTATTTTCCTGTAGGGCAAGATTGATTACTATACCCATTTGAGTGTGTATGTTATTCCTTCCTTAAGCCAAATCCAATGAGAGTAAGATTCATTCATTCCCTCCCACCTCACCCCTCTTCCCCTCCATGGTAAAAACTTTTTCTTCCCTCTTTTATGTGAGATAATTTATCCCATTCTATCTCTGCCATTCTCCTTTCCCCTGTACATTCCTCTCTCAAACCATAATTTTATTTTTTGGAGATCATCCCCTCATATTCAACTTACCCTGTGCCCTCTGTATATATCCATATCTATAATATAATTAATTAGTAAATAAATATTATAATAATATTATAAATTATTAATTATAATAAATTATATATTTATATATATTTCCTCCTACTATCCTAATACTGAGAAAGGTCTCATGAGTTACAAATATCATCTTTCCATGTAGGAATGTAAACAGTTAAACTTTAATAAGCCCTTATGGTTTCTCTTTCCTGTTTACCTTTTCATGCTCCTCTTGAGTTTTGTATTTGAAAGTCAAATTTTCTATTCAGTTCTAGTCTTTTCATCAAGAAGGCTTGAAAGTCCTTTATTTCACTGAATATCCAATTTTTTCCCTGAAGGATTATACTCAGTTTTGCTGGGTGCATGATTCTTGGTTATAATCCTAGTTCCTTTGGCCATGAGAATATCATATCCCAAGCCCTCTGATCCCTTAATTTAGAAGCTGGTGAATCTTGTGTTATCCTGATTGTGTTTCCACAATAATTGAATTGTTTCTTTCTGACTGCTTGCAATATTATTTCCTTGACCTGGAAACTCTGGAATTTGGCTATAATATTCCTAGGAATTTTCCTATGGGGATCTCTTTCAGGCGGTGATCAGTGGATTCTTTCAATTTCTATTTTACCCTCTGTTTCTAGAATATCAGGGTGGTTTTCCTTGATAATTTATTGAAAGATGATGTCTGGGCTCTTTTTTTTTGATCAAGGCTTTTCTAGGTCAGTTGTTTTTCCAATGAGAAATTTCACATTGTCTTCTATTTTTTCATTCTTTTGGTTTTGTTTTATAATGTCTTGATTTCTCATAGTCGTTGACTTCCATTTTCTCCATTCTAATTTTTAAGGAATTATTTTCTGCAGTGAGCTTTTGGACTTCCTATTCCATTTGACCAATTCTGATTTTTAGGGCATTCTTCTCCTCATTGGCTTTTTGGACCTCTTTTGCTATTTGGGTTAGGCTATTTTTTAAAGTGCCATTTGGGTTAGTCTATTTTTTTTTCCAACCAAAGACAAAGTTTACTAGAAAATTCATCATCTTGGGCAAACTCTTAAGGAGTCTGAACATTAGTGAGCTATTGGCTAGATTATAAGAATCTGAGCAGTGGCTAGATTTTAAGAATCTGAGCACCTCAATGGAGACAAGATGGACCTTATACACAGAAAGACTGTGGGAGGGATCTAAGAGTGGCCAAGTAGTTTGGGGTGACAGGAGAAGGTCTAAGGAGGATCTGGATGGGAGTGGCCAGTAAGCTGGGGTGAACAGAATGCCTGGGACCTGGACCATGTGGCCATGGGAGAATGGAGCCTAACAGGATTAAGGGTGGGGAGTGACCTGGGGTCATAGGGAGGTAAGACAATGGAAGGCTAGGATAGGTTAAAGGTAACAGAGAATTGGAAGATTGGACATAGACACAATGAAAGGCCAGTTGATGACATTATAGGCTCCTGTGAACTCTAGAGATTAGGCCATGTGGGAAAGTCCAGGATTTTTCCTTTTTGGGGTGTAGATCCCATCCCCATCTTCCCCCCTCAAACAAATAAGACCCAAATTCTTTTGGGGTAAGGGGAAAGGCCCATGCTATAGCTGCTGCCCCTCCCCTCTCCTTCTTTTCCCTAGGTGGGGGAGTGTGAAATCAAAGGTGAGGGGGAAAGGGTGAAACTCTTTTCTCCTATGAGAGGGATTAACAGATACCCTCTTGACTCAAAGGAAAGGAGTGACCAGGTTGTACAGAGTTTTGAAACACTCCTTAATGATAGATCACAAAACCTCTAGGATCTGCTAAGATGTTTTTAGCTGTTCTAACTTTTCCCTGTAACCTCCATGAGGGAGGATCCAGGGATGTAAAGGGAAGGTATTAAGTAAGCCTAAGGGAGCCAAAAGCATCTACAGTTTTTTCCCAATTCCCTAGCACTGAGAGAATTGACAGAATTGGGCATACACTTCCTGATAGGGTGTCTGTCCTTGTCCTCCATGCTGCAGAAAGTATACCCAGGTCCATGGCCTCAAATCAAGGATTTGAGGACTGAGAGCTTGAGAGCATCAGGCTGAGTGTGAGATAGCTTCATAACTGTCTGCTCAAAAAGAACCTCCTAGCCTTCCTAGGTGCTTGGAGAGCAACCCCAACTGCAGGGTAACAAAGAAGGGGAGGAGGCTTACATACCTTCCAGTCTTGACTGGAGAAGAACTTGGGATTAGGCCTAGTTTTCCCTATACAGGCCACCAAAATGTTGAGGTTTAGGGGCTTAGGGATGCTGGGACCCCAAAATCACAATACGTGGGTCCTGCCAAAAAAAATTGACCCAAGCTGTCTTTTAGCCAAAGACAAGGTTTGTTAGAATGTCTATCATATTGGGCAGACTCTTAAGGAGTCCGAATATTATTGAGCTATTAGCTAGATTATAAGAATCTGAGCAGTAGCTAGATTTTAAGAATCTGAGCCTAGTGTATTTTGTAAGGTGTTATTTTCTTCAGTATTTTTTTTGGGGGGGGGTCTCCTTTAGAAAGCTGTTGACTCATTTTTCATGATTTTCTTGCATCATTCTCATTTCTCTTCCCAGTTTTTCCTCTACTTCTCTTACTTGCTTCTCAAAATTCTTTTTGAGCTTTTCCATGACCTGGGACTAATTCATATTTTTCTTGGAAGCTTTGAATGTAGGAGCATTGACTTTGTTGTCTTCTTCTGGTTGGATGTTTTCATCTTCTTTGTCACCAAAGTAAGATTCTATGGTCTGACTTTTTTTGTACAGTTTGCTCATGTTCTCAGTCAATTATTTGACTATTAAACTCTTTGTTAAGGTAGGGATCTACTTCCAGTGTGGAGAATGTACTGTCCCAAGCTCTGGGGATTTGTGCAACTGTTTTCAGAGATACTTCTAGGGACCTGTAAATTTTCAGTTCTTGCAAGGTGGTGTGATCAAAGAATAGGTGTTTACTCCTTTCCTGGCCTGTGTTCTGGTCTATGAGTGACCACAAACACTCTTTTCTGTCTTAGAACTGTGAAGAGGATTCCTTCTCCACTAACACTACAAGCTCCACCACACCAGTACTCCTCCTCTCCCCAGGACCGCCACCCAGGACTGTGAGGCAAGAGGATCCTGCCTCAGCACTAGCAAAGAGAACCCTGTAATCCCCCTCTGATTAGCCACTCAATTCCCCACTGTCTATGGCCTGAGAGCTCCAGAAGTAGCCACTGCCCCAGGGCTGCACTGAGACTATGGCCTAACTGAGATGCTTTCTCACCAAGGTTTGACAGACCTTTCCTACTGACCTTCAAAGTTGTCTTTGGCATTTGTGGATTGAGAAGTCTGGAAATCACCACAGCTGCCCATGACTCAGTCCCCAGAGGCCTGCTCCAGGTTTGCTGAGGCCTGGTCTTTGCCTGCCTGGCCCATGCTGAACTGCATTCCTCTGCCAGCCTGGTGCAACCGACCTTTCCAGTCTTGGGTTGGAAATTTGTTTCACTCTATCTTTTTGTGGGTTCTACTACTCTAGAATTTGTTTAGAGCCATTTTTACAGGTATTTGGAGGGGTTTGGGAGAGAGCTCAAGCAAGTCACTGCTTTTACTCTGCCGTCTTTGCTCTACCCCTGCTTTATTTATTGGTTTTCAAATGCCCATACTACTCTTGTGATGAAATATCAAATACAGTAGCTTAAGATTTTGGAGAGAAACACAAGCTCATAATGTTACATGCTAATCTTATCCAACCATTTTATTTTAATGGTTATGAAATTGAGACTCAGATTGGCTGTGACCCTCCCAATGTCACAATACAGTAAATTACAGATCTAGGATTCTGACCCAAGTCTTCTGATTCCAAAATCCAGCACCATTTCCACTGCATCAAGTTTCTTTGTAGAGGGTCAAATTGAAATAACTGAGTGGAAGAGATTGTAGATCTCAGAAAGTTCAGGTAATGAAATTGTAGAAATATACTCAAAGTATGCAGAAATTGACATGTGTATCAATAAGCAATTAATGATAGTCATCCTTTGATATAGTGATTAAAGGTTTGCAAAGCACTTTACTAATGCTATTGCATTTTATCCACACAACAACCCTGAGACAGGTGCTATTTCATAGCTGAGGAAACTGAGGCAGACAGAGGTTAAGTGAAGACATATCCAGGGTCACACAGCTTGTAGGTGTCTGGTGACAGATTTGAACTCAGTTCTTCCTGTTTCCAGGTTCAGCACTCTAATCACTCTCAGGAAAACCTATCCACTTTTTTTTTTTTTAACCAGGCAATGGGGTTAAGTGACTTGCCCAGGGTCACACACCTAGTAAGTATCAAGTGTCTGAGGCTGGATTTGAACTCAGGTCCTCCTGACTTCAGAGCCAGTGCTCTACCCACTGCGCCACCTAGCTGCCCCTATCCACTTTTAATTATATACAAGGTATACGTTGCACAGGCAAGCATTAACATTGTCATCTGGCTACAAGTGTAAACACTTGTTGAGTTTCTCTTGTTACATTAAAAGTTGGTCTGGTCACTGTTCAAAGAGACTTAACTTTCTTGTAACCTGCTGGCCTGTCTGTTCTGGTATCTGAGCCAGCTCATGGTCTAGTCTGATCATAATCCTCCCCAGAATAATAGTCCTCCTGTCCTAAACCTGAATTTGTGGAAGATTCAGACTAACAGTGTTACCACACTCTGGGGCTTGTCTTTGTACCCTCGGAGTCTCTACAACTGAAGTTCTAAACAGGAAAGACATTTTTTTTCTGGGTTCAGTCCTCTTCCTCTTGGGTTACAGTACGTACATTCTCCTTTACTTGAAATGATGGTTTTTATTCTGTCTTTCAGAGAGTCTTTCCAAAACTAGTTGGTAGAATCTTTGCTTAACATCTACAGAATTAAGTGTCCACCACTCTCTACCTGCTCATCAGGAAACCCAATTAACTCACCTCGGGACAGTATATGGCTATGGCAATTGTCTTTATGGGTTCCTGTAAATCTCTGAGGCAAGTTTGTGAATGAGGAAATGTTATTTACATTTATTACATATTTAATTATATATTACATTCTATCCTGTCAAATAAATTATCTATTATATCAAATACATGATATTTGATATAATTTATAATGCATATTATACATACATTTCTTCCCTAAAAATGATACCATAGCTCCCCAAAACTAGATATATCTGCTAATCTGCTTGTCCTATGAACACCAAGACTTATGAGTAAAATTCCATTGTCTTGCTGAAGGTCTTGATAATGAACTCAAGCATTATACCAGCATTTGTTACTATCATAGCTCTTCTTAGCTGAAGTCATAGATCAGTGACAACTTTCTTTAAGCTTATTTTTTTTTTTGAGGCAATTGGGGTTAAGTGACTTGCCCAGAGTCACACAGCTGGGAAATATTATGTGTCTGAGGTCGGATTTGAACTCAGGTCCTCCTGACTCCAGGGTCAGTGCTCTATCCACTGCGCCACCTAGCTGCCCCTTTAAGCTTCTTTCTTAACTAATAAACATATTGGTTATGAATGTGCATGGTCTCTTCATCCTCAAAGAGTCCCAAAGACAAATAAATCAATGGATAGGTGTGGCTCTTGCCCAAGCACCAGCAGGTTTGTCACAAAAGCCTGTGGCATCATTCCTGGAAGAGCTATAGGAATGTGTTAAATAGACCATATGTTGACTCCACTGAGATGAATTTTTTTTTGTTCTAGTTTTATTGTTTCTAACATGTTTAGGAGTGTTCAGTTGCAACTCTTAAGCTGTGAATCTCTTTGAGGGTGGCAAAGTGAAGTTCTAGATGTCTTGATGACAGTCAAAGCTAACATTTCCCTGAACAGTATGCTTTCATGATCTCTGCCTTGGTCTGAATGAATCTGGACAAAGCCAATATGCTGAGAGAGACAGTTATTCCAGAATCCTTTACTAGTATGGCAGCTTTTGCTTCCTGGTTGAGTAAGTCTTTGAATATCTTGTGAAATAGTTATTCATCAACAAAATATAGCTTATGTTCTTACTATGTCTTTCTAGAGATAGAAAGTCAAAGTAGAGCAATTCAAAAAGTTCTAATATTCACTTTTTCCAAATATATGTAACTAGTTATTAGTACATTTCTTTGCCTACAAGGGGTAGAAGTCTCACACTCCTTAGTGATATCTGTAGTTAGTTATCTTGGGTCAGTAAAATCTGTTTCTTATTACCTTCAGGGTCCCTCTCTTGACCCATATGTAGTGAGTGTCATCACACAGAGCTTTCATGTACATAGAGTTATAAACAGAAAGTGTTGCTATTTGACAGGGTGTGTTCACGTGGAAAGTGAAAGCAAGAGAAATTCAGATCTCCTTTCCCCTTGCTTTTATTTTGATGGGGAAGAGTTAGGGGAATTTGTAGTAGGACCCTGGGTTGTGATACTAAAAACAAAAAGAAGAAAAGAGCATCAATTTATTGTTAAAAATAATTAGAAGAATTGAAGGGAAGTACAGAATAGGGTACAGGAAGGCAAGGAAAATTTAAAAATGTAACATTACATATGATGCATACATACATTATATGTTATATACCTCAACTAGCCAAAGCTATGATATCATTTTTAGAGAAGAAATGTGTGTATAACATGCATTATAAATTATATCAAATATCATGTATTTGATATAATAGATAATCTATTTGACAGGATAGAATGTAATATACAATTAAATATATAATAAATGTCAATAACATTTTTACAAATTAGTAAGCTATACAAAATATGTAATCTTACTCAGAGGCAAGCTATCATAGTATATTGTCATTTATTAAATTCATATTATGATTTTTTTTTAAAAGTAAAATATTTCACACTGACTTATATTTGAGGATTTTTGAACATAATTCAAAGTTTTGGAAATATTTTTCTGAAGTGATTTTCAAAGATAAGTAGTTAAAAGATTTCATAAAAATCAACAATAAAATTACTGTCATGCCAAAAAAAATGGAAAGCAAGAGATAAAATAGTATGTAAGTTCCTAAGCTGAATATGTGCGCACACACACACACACACACACACACACACACAATTTTGTAAAAAACAAAAACTGCAGTCAACTTTTTATTTGTAGTAGTATATGTTGAAGTTTTACTGGTTTGACTGGCAAGAGTTAGGTCACTCCATCTCAATGGCTCTCTACCTTTACCACAAAGAAATAATCTGAAGAGAAAAATGGTCATGGTACTGGCTTTCATATCTGTCCTAACTCATCACAACTTCTCTCCACTAGCCAAAGCTACTGACTCATTTTCTATGAGTAGATAGCTTTAAGTATTCTTTTTCCCTACTCTCTGAAGAAGAAGAAAATCAATAATTCTCTTTTGTTCAGCTCAGGCCCCCAGTCAGAAGAAAATTCTCTCTGGTGTAGTAGCCTTCTTTGGTGAACCAGTTTATATCACAATTTTTTGTTCAAATTTCCCTCTCATTTGTTCCCTTCAATTATATTTCTTATCTGCCCTTGCAATAATTAAACACATTTAACCTAGACAATCAGTTTTGTAAACAAAAGGGAAGCAAAAGCAACCAAATTTTTAAGAAATTTAGGGAATAGTCTCATCTATTCTTCCAAGAAAGAGAGGCAGGGGAAGAGGATTGGGAAGGATCATTAGCATTGACCTCAGGAGTCTGAACAATTTCTGAAAAGCTAGAATCTGCTCTGTGAAGTTGGTGCATGACATAATCAAAAAGTACCTATTTTGTAGCCTGGCACTGAGGGTCTACTGACTGGCACTTTCCCTGCACAGTTACCCAATGTGTCAGTTAGTAGTGGGTGGTTATGAAGACATCTTTGCTTCATTCAGTATCTTATGTTCACCTTCTAGTCTAAATCAGTGCCTCTCAAAGCTTGTCTTTTTTTTTTCTTAGTAGCAAGTATGTGGCCCCAAAGTGCAATAGAATTTGAGCATCACTGAGGGTTATGTGAGGGATTTCCACATGCCAGATGTCAGTGTCTTCCTAATCCTAGTATACACTTTCTCTCCTTGTGTATTTGTTCTTTCCCTACTGCCTATAAACATGCCCAATTTTCCATATCATTAAAAATCCTTATTAGAATTTCCCATTCCTTGAACTATCATTTAATATCTTCTCTTTCTCAGCCAGATTCTTTTAAAAATCAGTCTACATTTGTTATATTCACTTTCTTTCTTCTCACTCACTTCTAAATCCTTTATAGTCTGACTTCTGACCTAATTGCTCAACTGAAACTATTCTCTCTGAAGTTCTTAACTTTTTTGCACATTATGGGCTCCTTTGGCAGTCTGGTGAATATTATGGACCACTTTTCAGAATAATGTTTTTAATGCCTAAAGAAATAGGATTACAAAGTAAACCAATTATGTTGAAATACAGTTTATAGATGAGAAGATTTCAATCATGTGCTATCTACTAGCAGGTTTAATAATTACAGCAATTTCAAAATAGTGATGAGAGTAAACAGTAGTTTGAGGTATCTATAATAACTGTACTATAATATGAAAATATCTGTGATTTCTATTGGTGACTAAGTTACAGTACTATTACTACCATGGTTTTTTGCCTACACTCCTAGTTCAATTTCAGTTAAAAGTCAGTAACAATAAAGATGTACTTTTATTCTCTATCCAAGTCCATCGACTCCTTGAAATCTATTCATGGACTCCAGGTTAAGAATTCTAGCTCTAAAGTTACCAATGACCTCTGTATCACCCAATATAAAAGTCTTTTTTCAATCTTCATTTTTCTTAACATCTCTGGAATATTTGACTCTGTTGACCATTTCTTGGACATAACATTCTTTCTGTGCTTTCATGCTGCTACTTTCTTTTAGTTCCCCTCTTACTTGTCTGATTGTTCCTTCTTAGTCTCTTTTGATAGATCATAAATTACATCTTGCTTTCTACCTGTGGTTGTATCTTAAGATTCTGTCTTCCGTTGCCCTGTTTTATTTTTGCACTCTAGTGGTCTTTATCATCTCCCGGGGATTTAATTTTAATACCTACAAAAAATGGATCTCTGTTGACACTCAAATATATCCATCTTCATAGAGATAATAACAATAGGCATATGATTTCCAGATCTGTATACTCAACCTTAGTCTCTCCCTCATAAACTGCTTAGTAGACATTTTAAGCTGGTTGTGCAATAGGTATTTCAAACTCAATATATCTAAAACATAACTCATCATCTTTCCCACAGCCTTATTCTGAACTTCCCTATTTTTGTCAAGGTCACAACCACCGTTTTGGTCACCCAATTTAAAAAAATATCTTGTCATTCTCGCTTCCTAACTCTCACTTACATATAAAAACAGTTACCTTTTTTTTGTTGTTTTTATCTCAATATCTCTTATTTCTGTCTTTTTTCTCTACTCATACAGCAACTGTTTTAACTTTAACCCTCATCACTGCTTGCCTGGAAGGAATAGTCTCCTAATTGTTTCTCCTGCCCAAAATCTCTTCCTTTTCCAATCATGTGGATACCAAAGTGATTTTTTAAAGTGAAGATCTGTCCATGTACTTGCTGCTGCAGTTGCTGCTTGCTCTTTGTCCTTCATTCTTGACGAGGGCCATGACATCAGGGAGGTGAAGTCATGACATGCAAGTGAATTGGATTTAAGTGAGGGAAGGCTGTGCAAAGTCACCAGCCTCACTTTTTCCCCTGGAGCCATCTGAGTCAAGTGGCCAGATATAGATCAGGACAACTGGAGATGGCCCAGGATGCAGTAGGGGACCTTGTTTTTTTTCAAGCTAAGGTCTTCAACAGGTCTTAGTATGACTGTGGCAGTGCTCATTTAGTCATTAAGTCTTAATAAGAAATGAGTCAGAAAATGGCCTCTTCAAAAAAAAAATCAATCTGGGAGGGGAAGACCCTCAGGGTTTCTGGCCAAAACAGAAACAATTACTATTTACATTCATTCTGGGCCAATCAGCAGTACCAGCAATCTCTGCAAAGTGCAGATCTGTTGATGTAATTCTACTCAACTAACTCCAGTGGCTCCCTATTACCCCTAGGCAACTACCCAGTTTGGCATTTAAGGTTCTTCAACAGCCATAATTAAGCTTTCAATTTTATTACACATTACTCTCTTTCATAAACTCCACAGCACAACCAAACTACCCTTCTTTCTATTCATAATATACAACACTCCAGTTCCCACCTCTTTGACTTTAATGAGCTATTCCTGGTGCCCATCAAGAACTCCTTTCATATCTCTTCCTCTTAAAATCCCTAGTATTCTTCAAGACTCAGTTTAAGCACCATCCTAGTGTGTGCTTAATAAATACTTCTAGATCAATTGATTTGCTGAATTTCCACACCAACAAAATTATGACTAGGAGGAAGGGAACAAATGAGGGAACCGAATTAAACTGAACTGAGACAGTTTGTGGAAGTTCACATATTTTAGAAAATTTTCTCTACTCAGGCCTTCACATCTTTCCAAATAGTTGACTCCTATTTACTTCTTTTACAAAATTAGATGTAATCTCTTCATTTGATGGAAGTCCTCTGCTGGCCAAATAACAGTAAAACCTAGCACAGTAGAATATTTTTGCTTCTGGAACATCTGTCACCTGCACGTGATTTTCTAAAGTCAATGAGAGTGAATGTATGTGACCAATCCAGAAGTGAGCCAGAAATAGTCCTCAAATTAAATTAACAAATTGCAATAAGGTTCTAAAACAAATTCAAGAAGGGATCACTAAAGAAATATCTTATGAATATCTAGGAACAATGCATTGAATAGAAGAAGATATCATAACCTCATCAACACCTTATTAAGTCAAATTAATTTAATTTTTTGGAGGTTTGCTAAACTGGTAGACAAGGAAAATATAGAGTTTACATAGATTTTAAGCAAAAGATTTTATAAAGTATCTCATGATATTCTTATGGAAAATATGAAGATTTAAACTAATTGATAAACTTAAAGAGATGCAGAACTGGTTACGTGGTCAGATTCAAGAAATATTTGTTAATAGTTAAATGACAATCTGACAAGAGGTCTGTTGTAGAATGTCCCAGGGATCTATGCTGGACTCTCTGTTATTTTAACATTGTAACAATGATTTACATAAATATATAGGTGCCATACTCACTAGGTTTGGAGATGTTGCAAAATTGGAAGGGATTGCTCCATTGCCTGACAGTTAAGATCCCAAAAGATCTCAATGGGATAGAACACTGGGATAAATCTAATAAGATTAAATTCAATAAGGATAAATATAGAGGCTTATATAGGTTGTAAAAAAAAACTCCATAAGTTAGGGGTGGGGGAGAAATAATTAGACTGTGCCTACTTTGAAAAAAAAGGTCTAGGGACTTTAAGATAATACAGGATTGATATGTGTCAACCATGTGATGACGCAGCCAAAAAAGCTAATGACATCACAGAGGCAGCTAGATACTCTGTGGACAGAGTTCTGGACCTGGAGTCAAGAAGACTGGAGTTTAAAACCTGCCTTTGATATTTAATAGCTGTGCAATCCTAGGTATATCTTCACCTAACTTCTGTCTTAGTTTTCTCATCTACAAAATGAAGATAATAATAGTACCTATCTCCCAGGGATGTTGTAAAGATAAAATGAAATAATATTTGTAAGTTACTCATCATCATCATTATCATAATCATCATAATTATATTGGGCTGAATTAAAAGAAGCATTACCTCCAGGAATAAGGAGGTTATAAGCCTCTTTGTTTGGCCCTATTTACACTACATCTTTAGTACTATGTTCTGTTCTAGACGACAAAGTCTAAGAAGGACATTGATAAGATGGAGAATACCCATCGGCGTAACCACAATAGTGAAAGCCTTGAAAATATATCAGATGGTGATTAATTGATGGAAGTGGAGAAGTTTTAACCCGGAAAAGAAAATAATCAACAAGCATTTTAAGGGCTTACCTTATCATATAGAAGGCTCTGTTCTAATCACTAATATACTAAGTAAAATTATTCCTATCCTTCAAAGAGCTTGCATACAAATAAGAGAGACAGCATTAAAATAGGTACACACAAGACATGGAGTAAATGTAAGACATACTTAAATGGAGCAGCTGTATTGGATAGGGGGATTCATAAAGCCTTCTGGTAGAAGGATACATTTGAGCTGAATCTTGAAGTAAGAAAGAGTAACTAAATGACAGGTAAAGAGGAAAGTCATTCTAGGCCTGGAGGATAGCCATTGCCAAAGCAGGGAAATGAAATATAAAGTGTCATGTAACGAAGGCAAGTAGGATATTGGGAGAGGAGCATAAGACTCAAAAGGTAGGGAACAACTGGACTGTGATGGGTTTTGAATGCCAAACAAGGGACTTCATTTTGGATCCTGTGGTTAATAAGTAACAACTGAAGTTTGATGAGTAGATGAGAGGGTTTCCTATGTTTTAGGAAATTCTCTTTGAGAGCTATGTGGAAAATGGATTGTAGTGACAGATGAATTAGGGAGACCAATTAGGAGGCTAATGTAATAGTCTAGGTGAGAGGTGGTGATTGCATGAACTTGGGTGGTGGCTGTGTGAGTGGACAGACTGGCACAAGATAATTGTGCAAAAGTACATGAAGCATTGTCATATGGAAGAAGGATTAGTCTCTCTCTGTTAATTTCCAGAGAGGATAGAACAAGAAGGAATGCGTACAAAGAAGCAAATTGAGGCTTGATGTCAAAAACAGAAACAAAAACAAAAGCAAAACAGAAACAGACAAAACTTCTTAACATGCAGAGCTTTCAAAAAATGGAATAGACTATCTTGAGAAGTGATGGGTTACCTTCACCAGAGATCTTCAGGCAGAGGCTAGATGATAATTTGTCAGGTATTTTGTAGTGAGGATTTTTTTCAGATATAGATTGGACGAGATGGCCACTGAAGTTCCTTCCAATTCTAAACTCTATGATTCTTTGATTCTAATCTGTTGTTCTAACTAATCAACCATAGCAAACTTACTTTCATGGTAGCCTGACTACCACAGAAATATTAACACAAGTCATTTTGTTTTTGTTGTTGCTGTTGTTCAGTTGTTTCAGTTGTATTCACCTCTTTGTGACCATATTTGGGGTTTTCTTGGCAAAGTTACTGGAGTGGATTGCATTTTCTTTCTCCAGCTCATTTTACAGATGAAGAAACTGAGACAAACAGGATTATGTGACTTGCCCATAGTCATACAGCCAGTAAATGTCTGAGGCCAGATTTGAACTCATGGAGATGAATCTTCCTGATTACAAGAGTAGCACTCTATCTGCTGAGCCATTTTGCCACTGTGATTATAAGCCATTTTGGCCTATGTTGTGAAAGTTGGAATAATTCTCAAAAAATGCGTTTCTCCCAGAGCAGGTAGATTCAGTTTCAAATGCTTCCTACTGTCAATATTTACTATAGCTGGTTGTGATATGACCTTTTTGTTTTCCAAAGAAAATTATTTTTGTCCCTGCCTCAAATGTACTAACATGTTTACACTTCTAAGAATTATTTAGCTTTGCATTTAGTTCACTAACATTTAGGAAATTTATTTCCCATTGCTTGCAATTTGTATTTAAATGAGCTTCTTGAGTCACATTATTACTGAAACAAGAGAACCAAATCAAAATAAGTTGATACATTATCATTCAGAAAAAGAAAATAGATTAAAGTTTGCACTGATTACTTTTTAGAATATGGTCTAATGATGTACAAATTCATTCCATTGTAGTTTAAGACTCTCGCAATGTCCAGAGCAGCCTGAAACAATTCTAAATAAAATATGCCAAGTTTAGTTTCCATGAATAGAATTTTGTTGAAAATGCAGCAACTTGTGCTGTTTATATAGTATGCTCATCAAAAACAGTCAGAAGAGTGCAGGAATAGGGAAAGGAGCTGAACATCACAGAGAGTCAGCTCATAGTAAAGGAAAAGGCCCAAGCAAATGAGGGAAAGAAGAAAGCTTTGGCTATGGGGGAAAGGAAACCAAACAGAACACAGAAATAAAAGGGAGTAGAAGAGAACAATAGATGCTGAGAAGAAAGTATTACCAAGAGGAAATGTGGCACATGTAATGATTTTGACATGTCACATAGCATATGCACAGTTTTAAGTTGGCAGACATTCTTAAACAAATAATTCCATGAAGCATGAATCCAACACAGCAAAGCAAATACTGGGCAAACTGCCAAAATGGGCTGGCATATTGCATATAGACAGACTACTCAGTTGTGATATGTGTCTGATTGGAATCCAGTTACTAAATCTCTCTTACTTTCCTATTCCTGATATTTTCTTCACACAATCTGATTTATTCATTGGTGTTGATTTGCTCTCTCCCTGTAGTCCACTTTTAAGAAAAGAATAATTATTTTTATTTTTATTTATTTTTAGTTTTAATCATTCTTATTTTTCATTTATTTTTTTCACTTTTGTCATCCACTTATATAAGATTTCAAATTCTAAATTTTCTCCCCCTCCCTCCCCTCTGCAAGACAGCATACAATTTGATTTAGGCTCTACATATATTTCATATTAAACATATTTTCACATTAGTCATATTGTAAAGAAGAATTAGAACAAATGGGAGGAAACAGGAAAAAGGAGAAACAAAATAAAAGATACTGGCTGTAAAAATTGTTTCCTAGCTTTATGCTTTCCTTCCAATCATGGTTGCATTGGCTTAGTTTGTGCAAAAAATTTTCCATTTAACGTAATCAAAGTCATCCATTTTTCATTTCATAATGTTCTCTATCTCTTGTTTGGTCATAAATTCTTCCCTTCTCCATTGATCTGATAGGTAAACTATCCCTTACTCTCCTAGTTTGCTTGTAGTATCAGCCTTTATATCTAAATCATGTGCCCATTTTAACTTTATCTTGGTATAGTGTGTAAGATGTTGGTGTACACCTAGCTTCTGTCATACTATTTTTTAGTTGTCCCAGTAGTTTTTGTTAAATAATGAACTCTTATTTCGGAAGATGGAGTCTTTGAATTTATCAAATAGTAGATTGCTATAGTCATTGACTGTTGTTTCTTGCATACCTAACCTATTCCACTGATCCACCAATCTATTTCTTAGCCACTACCAAGTTGTTTTGATGATTGCTGCTTTATAATACAATTTAAGATCTGGTACAGCTAGGTCACCTTTCTTTGCATTTCTTTTCATTTGTTCCCCTGATATTTGGGAACATTTTTCTTCCAGATGAATTTTGTTATTATTTTTTCTAGCTCCATAAAATAATATGTTGGTAGTTTGGTTGTGGCACTGAATAAGTAAATTAGGTTAGACAGAATTGTCATTATTATTATATTAGCTTGGCCTACCCATGAGCAACTGATATTTTTCCAAATATTTAGATATGACCTTATTTGTGTGAAGTGTTTTATAATTGTTTTCATATAGTTCCTGGGCTTGTCTTGGCAGGTAGACTCCCTAATATTGCATAATGTCTACAGTAACTTTATTTGGAATTTCTCTTTTTATCTCTTGCTGTTGGGCTTTATTAGTAATATATAGAAATGTGGATGACTTATGTGGGTTTATTTTATATCCTGCAACTTTGCTAAAGTTGTTTATTATTTCAAGTAATTTTTACTTGATTCCCTAGGATTGTCTAAGCATACCATCATATCGTCTGCAAAGAATGATAGCTTTTTTTCTTTGTTGCCTATTCTAATTCCTTCAATTTTTTTTCTCTTACTGCTAAAGCTAACATTTCTAGTACAATATGGAATAACAGTGGTGATAATGGATATCTTTATTTCACCCCGATCTTATTAGAAATGCTTCTAGCTTATCCCTATTACATATAATGCTTGCTGATGGTTTTAGATAGATAAATTCCATTTATTCTTATGCTCTCTCATGTTTTTAATCAGAATGGGTGTTGTATTTTGTCAAAAGCCTTTTCTGCATCTACTGAGTTAATCACATGATTTCTGTTAATTTTGTTGTGGATATGTTCAATGGTTCTGATAGTTGTTTTTTTTTTAAATATTGGACCAGCCCTGCATTCCTGGTATAAATCCTACAAAGTCATAGTGTATTATCCTTGAGATAAGTTGCTGTAATCCCTTTTCTGATATTTTATTTAAAATTTTTGTGTCTATATTTATTAGGGAAATTGGTCTTTAATTTTCTATCTTTGTTTTGATCAGCACTGTATTTGTATCATAAAAAGTATTTGGTAGGATGCTTTTTTCACCTATTTTCACAAATAATTTATATAGTATTAGAATTAATGGTTCTTTAAATGTTTGGTAGAATTCACTTGCAAATCTATCTGTCCCTGAAAATGTTTTCTTAGGGAGTTCATTGATGGCTTGTTCAATTTCTTTTAATGAAATGGGGTTATTAAAATATTTTATTTCCTCTTCTATTAATCTGGGCAATTTATATTTTTGTAAATATTCATCCATTTCACTAAGATTGTCAAATTTATTGTAATAAAGTTGGGCAAAATAACTCCTAATTTTTTTTAATTTTCTTTTCATTGGTGTTGAATTTGCCCTTTTCATTTTTGATACTGTTAATTTGGTTTTCTTCTTTCTTTTAATCAAATTAATCAAAGATTTATCTATTTTATTGTTTTTTCTCAAAAAAGCTCTTAGTTTTATTTATTAGTTCAATAGTTTTCATAATTTCAATTTTATTAATCTCTCCTTTAGTTTTTCAGAGTTTCTAATTTGATATTTAATTGGGGATTTTAAATTTATTATTCTTTTTACCTTTTTTATTTGCATGCCCAATTCATTGATCTTCCCTTTCTCTATTTTATTTATGTAAGCATTTAGAGATAAAAAAATTCCCCTAAGAACTCTTTTCACTACATCCCATAAGTTTTGGTATGTTGTCTCATTATTGTCATTTTCTTGGATGAAGCTACTGATTGTTTCTATGATTTGTTGTTTGACTCACTCGTTCTTTACGATTAGATTATTTAGTTTCCAATAAATTTTTAGTCTATTCTTTCCATGACCTATTATTTCATCTAATTTTTATTGCATCATGATCTGAAAAGGATGCATTTAATATTCCTGCCTTTCTGCATTGGATTGTGAGGTTTTTATGCCCTAATACATGGTCATTTTTTGGGTAGGTTCCATGTACCACTGAGAAAAAGGTATATTTCCTTTTATCCCCTTTGAATTTTCTCCAGAGGTCTATCACATCTATCATTTCTAAAATTCTACTCACCTCCTTAACTTCTTTATTTTTATTTTGTGGTGAGATTTATCTAGTTCTGAGCGGGGGAGATTGAGGTCCTCCACTAGTATAGTTTTGCTGTCTATTTCTTCCTGTAACTCCTTTAACTTCTCTAAGAATTTGGATGCTGTACCACTTGGTGCATTTATGTTTAATAATGATATTGTTTCATTGTCTATGATACCTTTTAGCAATATGTAGTTTCCTTCCTTATCTCTTTTAATTGGATCTATTTTTGCTTTTGCTTTGTGTCTGAGATCAGGATTGCTACCCCTGCTTTTTTTTTTTTTTAATTCAGCTGAAGCATACTATATTCTACTCCAGTCTTTTACCTCTACTCTGTGTGTATCCCTCTGCTTCAAACATGATTCTTGTAAACAATATATTGTAGGATTGTTGTTTTCAATCCACTCTGTTATCTGCTTCCCTTTTATGGAAAAGTTCATCCCATCACACATAATTATGATTACTATCTGTGTCTTCCTCTCCACCATATTCCCCCCCACTCTTTTTATGCTTTTCTTTCCCCTTTTTCCCTTTCCCTCCTCACTAGAGTTTTGCTTTTGACCACTGCCTTCCTCAATGTCCCCTCCCTTCTATCACCTCCCTCCCTTTTCTTTCCCTTTTCCTGTCCTACTTTCTATAGGGTAAATTAAATTTCTATACTTAACCGAGTATGTTATTCCCTCTTTGAGCCAAATCTGATGAGAGTAAGGTTCAAACAGTGCTCATCACCCTTCCCTCTTTCCCTCTACTCTAACAGGTCTTTGAGTCTCTTCATGAGATGTAATTTACCTTTTTCTATCTCTTCCTTTCCTCTTCTTCCAGCGCAATCCCTTTTCACCACTTAAGTTCTTTTATCATCACATAAAATTCAACGCATACCCATGCTCTCTATGTGTATCCCTTCTAAATGTTGTAATAAAGATACAATTCTCAAGAGTTACAAGTATTATCTTCCCATGTAGATATGTAAACAGTTTGCCTTTATTGAATAATGTTTTTTTTCCTCTTTCCTGTTTACCCTTGTATGCATTTCTTAAGTCTTGTATTTGAAGATTAAATTTTCTGTTGAGCTCTGTTCTTTTCATCAGAAAGGCCTGGAACTCCCCTATTTCATTGGATGTTCATCTCCTTCCCTGAAATATTATTCTCGGTTTCACTGGGTAGTTAATCTTTAGTTGTAATTCAAGCTCCTTTGCCTTATGGAATATGCTATTCCAAGCCCTCAAATCTTTCAGTGTAGAAGCTGCAAGGTCCTGTGTAATCCTGAATGCAGTTCCACAGTATTTAATAGTTTCTTTCTGGTTGCTTGCAGGATTTTTTCCTTGACCTGATAATTCTGTAATTTGGCTACACTATTCCTTGATGTTTTCAATTTGGGATCTCTGTCAGGAGGTCATGAGTGGATTCTTTCAATGACTAGTTTACCCTCTGGTTCTAAGACCCCAGGGCAGTTTTCATTGATGATTTCTTGAAAGATGCTGTCTAGATTCTTTTTTTGATCATATTTTTCAGGTAGACCAATAATTCTTAAATTCTCTCCTGGATCTACTTTACAAGTCAGTTGTTTTTCCAATGAGGTATTTTATGTTTTCTTCTATTTTTTCATTCTTTTGATTTTATTTGACTGATTCTTGATGTCTCATAGAGTCATTAGCTTCCACTTGCCCAATTCAAAAATTTTTAACAAATTGTTTTCTTCAATTAGCTTTTGTACCTCCTTTTCCATTTGGCCCATTTTACTTTTTAAGGAATTCTTCTCAGGACTTCTGCTTCCAGGAGCCAAGATGGCAGAGTAAAAAGGTAGTCACTCTCACCCTCCCCTATCAACCTCTGAAAACCCAGAAAACATCACCCCAGAAAAAACCCTGGAAGAGCTGAACCAGAGGAAAGATGGAGTGCAGCAGTGCAGGAGCCCAGGTACCTAGAGGGATTAACAGGAAAAACCTCTCTTACCCTGGGGGAAGCGGAGCAGTATGAAACAGGAGTCACCCAGCCAGCTAGTGGAAAGGCTCTAGCACACCAGGAGGAGATTCTGGTGCCTTGGCATTCTACAGCAAACGGGTCTCCCAATGCCTCAGGAAAAATAAGGAAAGCAGTGCTCCAAGGGGCCCCAGGTGGATAAGCACCCAGCAGCATTTGTCTGAAAGGAGCTGAAGAAAGCAACCTAGAGGTGCCAAAAAGTTCCAGCCTTGTTGATTCCAGCCCAACAGCAGGTAAGCTGTCAGAACCCTACAGCCTCCAACTGCCAACCAGGAGGAGATCCCAAAGCCCAGGTGGTTGAGTAGGCAAACACCAACAGCTGTACTTCTGAGTGTCTCAGTGAGGGTGGGGTATCTGGTGGAAACCAGCTCAGAAAACCACCAGGTGCCTCAGCATTCTACAACAAAGAAGTCTCCCAGTGCCTCAACAAAAATAAGGGAGGCAGCACTGCAAGGGGCCCCAGGCACAGAAACACCTGGCAGCACTTATCTAAAAGGAGCTAAACAAAGGTAAAGGAAAGGAAAAGCAGGCAACTTAGATTTACCTGAAAGTCCCAGCCTTGCTGATTCCAGCCCAACTCCAGATAAGCTGCCAGAACCCTACAGCCTCCAATTGTCAACATAAGAGGCCCCAGCACACAAAGCCAGTGACTAAGACCTAGGCTCCCAAAACCAGAAGCTTGGGTCAGTGCCCTCTGCTCCCCAGCAGGAGAGCTTAATCTCTTTAAAGGCAAGGGAATAAAGAAACACCATGAGTAAAAAGAAACGTATGATAGATTTATATTAGGAGAAGAGTGAAGATCAAGGCAGAAATTCTGAAGAGGACAACACTGTCATTAAACTCACATCTACAACATCAAAAGGGAATATGAACTGATCTGAAGCCCAAAAATCCTTCTTAGAAGAACTTGAGAAGGATTTTAAAAGTCAAATGAGAGAGGTAGAGGAGTCCTTTAAAAGTACAATTGGCCAATTGGAAAAAAAAGTACAATGAAGAAAATAAATCCCTTAAAAATACAATTGACCAATTGGAGAAGAAAGTACAAAATCTAACAAAAAAAATATGTTAAAAATTAGAATTGAACACATGGAAACTAATGACTCTATGAGACAGCAAGAATCAGTCAAACAGAAACAAAAAAATGAAAAAAAATAGATGAAAACATAAAATACATCATGGGTAAAACAGCTGACCTAGAAAATTGATCCAGGAGAGACAATTTAAAAATTATGGGCCTACCTGAAAGTCATGATGAAAAAAAGAGCCTGGACAATATCCTTCAGGAAATCATAAAGGAAAACTGCCCTGAAGTCTTAGAACCTGAAGGTAAAATAACTATAGAAAGAATTCACCGCTCCCTGCCTGAAAGAGATCCCAAATTGAAAACGCCAAGGAATATAATAGCTAAATTCCAAAATTACCAGATTAAAAAGAAATTACTGCAAGTAGCCAGAAAGAAACAATTTAAATATCATGCAACCACAGTCAGGATTACACAAGACCTTGCAGCCTCTACATTAAAAGACCATAGGGCATGGAACATGATATTCCATGAGGCAAAGGAGCTTGGACTGCAGCCAAGGATTAATTACCCAGTGAAAATGAGTGTGATTTTTCAGGGAAGGAGATGGATATTCAACAAAATAGGGGACTTCCAAATGTTCCTGATAGAAAGACCAGAGTGCAACAAAAAATTTGATCTTCAAGTACAAGATTCAAGAGAGACATAGAAAGGTAAATGGGACAGAAAGATACAATATGTTGTTAATAAGGGCAACATGTTTACATCTATACAAGGGAAGATGGCACTTGCAACTCTTGAGAATTGTATTGTTATTATACCATGTTAAAGGAGTATACATAAAGGGGGTGGATATAAGTTGACTTTGATGTAATGATAAAAAAAATTTAAAAAAGCAGATTGGATTAAAAACCATAATCCTACAATATGTTGTTTACAGGAAACACATTTGAAAAAGAGTGACACATACAGGGTAAAGGTAAAAAGCTGGAGCAAAATATATTATGCTTCAGCTGAAGTAAAAAAAGCAGGGGTAGCAATCCTGATCTCAGACAAAGCCAAAGCAAAAATAGATCTTATCAAAAGAGATAAGGAAGGAAACTACATCTTGCTAAAAGGCACCATAGACAATGAAGTAATATCATTACTAAACATATATGCACCAAATGGTATAGCATCCAAATTCTTAGAGGAGAAGTTCAGGGAGTTACAGGAAGAAATAGACAGCAAAACTATACTAGTGGGGGACCTCAACCTCCCCCTCTCTGAACTAGATAAATCTAACCACAAAATAAACAAGAAAGAAGTTAAGGAGGTGAATAGAACATTAGAAAAGTTAGGTATGATAGACCTCTGGAGAAAACCGAATGGGGATAGAAAGGAATATATTTTTTTTCTCAGTGGTACATGGCACATACACAAAAATTGACCATGTACTAGGGCATAAAAACCTCACAATCCAATGCAGAAAGGCAGGAATATTAAATGCATCCTTTTCAGATCATGATGCAATAAAAATTATATGTAACAAAGGGCCATGGAAAGATGGACTAAAAATATTTGGAAACTAAGTAATCTAATCCTAAAAAATGATTGGGTCAAAGAACAAATCATAGAAACAATCAATAATTTCATTCAAGAGAATGATAATAATGAGACAACATGCCAAAACTTATGGGATGCAGCAAAAGCAGTTCTTAGGGGAGGTTTTATATCTCTAAATGCTTACATAAATAAAATAGAAAAAGAGGAGATTAATGAATTGGGCATACAACCAAAAAAACTAGAAAAAGAACAAATTAAAAATCCTCAATTAAACACCAAATTAGAAATATTGAAAACCAAAGGAAAAATTAATGAAATTGAAATTAAGAAAACTATTGAACTAATAAACAAAATTAAGAGCTGGTTTTATGAAAAAACCAATAAAATAGATAAACCTTTGGTTAATCTAATTTAAAAAAAAGAAAGAAGAAAACCAAATTACTAGTATCAAGAATGAAAAGGGTGAAACTACCACCAAGGAAGAGGAAATTAAAACAGCAATTAGGAATTATTTTGCCCAATTATATTCCAACAAATTTGACAATCTTAGTGAAATGGATGCATATTTACAAAAATATAAATTGCCCAGATTAACAGAAGAGGAAGTAAAATACTTAAATAATCCCATCTCAGAAAAAGAAATGGAACAAGTCATTGATGAACTCCCTAGGAAAAAATCTCCAGGGCCAGATGGATTTACATGCGAATTCTATCAAACATTTAAAGAACAATTCCAATACTACATAAACAATTTGGTAAAATAGGTAAAGAAGGAATCTTACTAAATTCTTTTTATGACACAAATATGATACTGATACCTAAACTAGGAAGAGTCAAAACAGAGAAATAAAATTATAGACCAATTTCTCTAATGAATATAAATGCAATAATTTTAAACAAAATATTAGCAAATAGATTACAGGAACTTATCACACAACTCATACACTATGACCAGGTAGAACTTATACCAGGAATGCAGGGCTGGTTCAATATAGGGAAAACTATCAGTATAATCCATCATATCGACACCAAAACTAACAGAAACCACATGATCATCACAACAGATGCAGAAAAAGCTTTTGACAAAATACAACACCCATTCCTATTAAAACACTAGAGAGCACAGATATAAATGGAGTCTTCCTTAAAATAATAAACAGCATTCATATAAAATCTCCAGCAAGCATAATATGTAATGGGGACAAGCTAGAAGCATTTCCAATAAGATTGGGGGTGAAACAAGGATGTCCATTATCACCACTGTTATTCAACATCATGCTGGAAATATTTGCCTTAGCAATAAGAGAAGAAAAAGACATTGAAGGCACTAGAATAGGCAAAGAAGAAACAAAGCTATCACTCTTTGCAGATGACATGATGTTATACTTAGAGAATCCCAGAGAATCAAGTAAAAAACTACTTGAAATAATTAACAACTTTAGCAAAGTTGCAGGTTATAAAATAAACCCACATAAATCATTGGCATTTCTGTATATTACCAACAAAGTCCAACAGCAAGAGATAGAAAGAGAAATTCCATTTAAACTTACTGTAGACATTATAAAATATTTAGGAGTCTACCTCCCGAAACAAACCCAGGAACTCTATGAACACAATTACAAAACACTTTTCACACAAATAAAATCAGATCTAAATAATTAGAAAAACATCAGTTGCTCATGGGTAGGCCAAGCTAATATAATAAAAATGACAATTCTACCTAAGCTAATTTACTTATTCAATGCCATACCAATCAAACTACCAAAAAATTATTTTATAGAGTTAGAAAAAATACTAACAAGATTTATTTGGAAGAACAAAAGGTCCAGAATATCAAGAGAACTAATGAAAAGAAATGCAGGGGAAGGTGGCCTAGCCATTCCAGATCTTGAATTGTATTATAAAGCAACAATCATCAAAACTGCTTGGTACTGGCTAAGAAATAGAGTGGTGGATCAGTGGAATAGGTTAAGTATGCAAGACACAGTAGTCAATGACCATAGTAATCTATTATTTGATAAACCCAAAGACCCCAGCTTCTGGGATAAGAACCCACTCTTTGAAAAAAACTGCTGGGAAAACTGGAAAAGAGTATGGCAGAAACTAGGCATAGACCAAAATCTCACACCATATACCAAAATAAAGTCAAAATGGGTACATGATTTAGATACAAAGGCTGATACCATAAGCAAACGGGGAAAGCAAGGAATAGTTTACCTGTCAGATCTATGGAGAACAGAAGAATTCATGACCAAACAGGAGATAGAACTTTACAAAAAGCAAAATAGATAATTTTGATTACATTAAATTGAAAAGTTTTTGCACAAACAAAGCCAAATGCAACTAAGATTAGAAGGAAGGTAGAAAATTGGGAAAGAATTTTTACAACCAGTCTCTCTGATAAGGTCCTCATTTCTAAAATATATAGAGAATTAAGTCAAATTTATAAGAATGCAAGCCATTTCCCCATTGATAAGTGGTCAAAGGATATGAACAGACAGTTCTCAGATGAAGAAATTACAGCCATCTATAGTCATATGAAAAATGCTCTAAATCACTATTGATTAGAGAAATGCAAATCAAAACAACTCTGAGGTACCACCTCACACCTATCAGAATAGCCAATATGACAAAACAGGAAAATGATAAATGTTGGAGAAGATGTGGGAAAATTGGAACACTAATGCTTTGTTGGTGGAGTTGTGAAATGATCCAACCATTTTGGAAAGCAATTTGGAACTATGCCCAAAGGGCTATAAAAATGTGCATACCCTTTGACCCAGCAATAGCACTTCTAGGGCTATATCCCAAAGAAGTCACACAAATTGGAAAAGGACCTACATGTACAAAAATATTCACAGCAGCTCTTTTTGTGATGGCAAAGAATTGGAAATTGAGAGAATGCCCATCAATTGGGGAATGGCTGAGCAAGTTGTGGTATATGAATGTGATGGAATAGTATTGTGCTAAAAGAAATGATGAACAGACTGACTTCAGAAAAACCTGGAAAGACTTGTATGGTCTGATGCTGAGTGAAGTGAGCAGAACCAAGAGAACATTGTACACAATAACAGCAATGTTGTGTGATGACTAATATTGATAAACTTAACCCTTCCTGTCAATACAAGGATCTAAGACATCTCCAGAGGCCTTGTGATGGAAAATGCTATCCACACCCAAAGAAAGAACTATGGAAGCCGAATTGTTATTTTTTTTCTCTTCTGTTGAGTTTTGTTTCTTCTTTCTGATGGTTCCTCCTATTGGTTTTAATTTCTACTTACAACATCACTAATGTGAAAATATGTTTAAAATGAATGTAAATGTATATCAGATTGTGTGCCATCTTGGGGAGGGTGGTGGGGAGGAAGGGGGAGAAAAACTTTAAACTCAAAAGCATATGGAAGTGATTATTGATAAATCAAAATAAATTAATAAAAAAAGGAATTCTTCTCTTCATGAGTTTTTGTGTCTCCTTTTCCATTTAGCCAATTCTCATTTTTAAGGAGTTGTTTTCTTCAGTGTATTTTTTTCCATTTGGCTAATTATATTTTTTAAGGAATTGCTTTCTATGGTCAATTTTCATCCTTCCTTTTCCAAGTTATTTCCTCTCTCTTGCATACCTGTCATTTTTTTCCCAGTTTTTCTTCTACCTCTCTTATTTGAATTTTAAAATCCTTCTTGAGCTCTTTCAAAAAGGTTTTTTGGGCTTGAGACCAGTTCATATTCCCCTTTATGTTTTGGATGTAGGCATATTGACAATGTTGTCCTCTTCTGAATTTGTGTTTTGATCTTCCCTGTCCCCGTAGAAAGAATCTATGGTCATTGTCTGTTTGTGCTTTTTGCTCATGATGTTTCCCTATTTCTTGGCTTTTATAGTGGAATTTTCCTGCTGGAGTATGGGGGGGGCTGTCCCAAGCTTCTTGTGCTGAAGGCCAGGGATCTGATCACTGTCTTTGTGTTCTGGGGCCTCATATGCTAACAGCTAGAGGTTGTAGAGGTCTGGCAGCCTACCTGGTGCTGAGTTGCGGTCCTAGTAGTGATGGCTGGCATGTGCTTAGGCCAAATGGGGTTTTTCTGCATTTCCTTGGTGCTTCACTGAAGCTTTCAGGGTGTGGGTGGGTCTGGCCCTGGAAGATGTCTGCTCATCTGGCCTGCTCTGAAGCATGGGGAGGTTTGACTGCTGGAGGATGCCTGTCCACTAGTGCATGTGGTGGTTTTCCAAGGTCGAGTCTCCTGATTAGCCTGCCTGTGCTAAAGAATGTGGGGCACTTGGCACTTGCCTGCTCCACCACCCTGGGGCTCAGGATCTCCCACTGGTTTGATGAAGTGGGGCTTGCCTCTGGCTTGCTAGGACACCTTCTGTCTTGTATTGCTTTCCTTCCATAGCAAGAGGGACCTTTCTCATTAATCCCCCAAGTCTCCCAGGCTAAAATACTGTTGCACCCTGTATTTCTACCAGCTCTAATGTTCCAGGATTTTTCCTGAGGCAATATTTTCTGCATTTTTAGAAGTCAATAAGGGAGAGTGAAAGGGACTTACTGCTTACTCCACCATCTTGCCTTCTAGAAGTCTATTCTAGTCCACTTTTATATTTGTTATTCCCATTAAGAAGAACAGCACATTAATTCATGAGGACATTGCTATAAATTAGTTATGTGACATACTTTCAAAATATTTTTAGTTCTGTCTTTTGTTTTCTTACATGATCACAGTTTTCCTCAGTTTCTTCACTCACCCTCCCAGAGAGCCTTCTCATATAGCAAATGGTATTTTTAAGGCAAAAAGAAGAGAAAAAATCAACATAACTTATTAATACATTGAAAAGTCTGAAATACATGCAATGTTGCTTATCCTTTCTTTTTGAAGAGGACCCATAATGTGATGGAGTGATGTCTTGACCTAAGAGTGAATTGGATTTAAGCAAGGCAGAGTTGCACTAAGTCATCAGCCACACACTCCCAGAGTCACTGAAGTCCAGTGACAAGACAGAAATCAAGATGACTGGTGATGGCCAGAGATGCAGCAGATGACAATGGTGTTTGATGTCTAACCAAGCTGTAAGTGTTCCATAGCACCTGCTTCAGCTGCCTTCATGTCCACTTGAATAAATTGTTCTCATCCATCTGTTCCACTGAGAGAAGTATTCATATGCTTAGGGTAGATATCCCCTTAATTCACTGACAGGTTTGAGGTTGGTCAGTTACCCTCAATGTGGCTTAGCCTGTCTGCTGATACGATTTTACTTGAGTGTGGCTGCTGTGCATGCTACAGCTTCTTGTAGCCACAAGTGAGCAGCCCTAAAAAAGGATTCAGCAAGCCCTCACACCAGAGGTGCTAGTCCTCTCTGGACACCTCATGCATTCCAAAGAACACTCCACACACCTTATCCAATGTACAGTCCACACACCCAATCCAATGTACAACACTTGTAAACCCTCCACTTCTGAAAATGGGTGGGGTAGGAGTATCTTTTCATATCTCTTCTTTCAGCCATGCTTCTTTTTTTTTATAATTTTGCAATATCCACTTCTATTTATGTGTGCATATGTGTGGTTGTTCTTTCCATTTATATAGTTGTAATCATGTATATTGTTTCATTACCTCTGTTTACTTAACTCTGCATCAGTTCATGTAGATGTTTCCAGGCTTCTCAGTATTCATCACATTCCTTCTTTTTATAGCACAGTAATATTCCATTACATTCATGTAGCATACTTTGCTTAGCCATTACCCAATTGATGGCCATCTACTTTGTTTCCATTTTTTTTACTGTTGTGACCTACTTTCAAATCAGTATAATAAGCTTTTGGGGGGCGTTCCATGTACTCCTTATTGTGTAGAAAGAACAGGGTAACAGCAAGTGAGCACTTTGTTGGACGGTGAGGAGGGCAAAGATGGAGTAAGGTATAGAAAAAGCAAGAGAGGCTATGAGGAAAAAAATGACCTTCTTCAACTCAATTCAGCATCCTTTTTCTATATTACAATTGGTCCTAGAGACATTGACACCTAGTGCACGTGCACAGTAAATAGAGCAATATATTAGGAATCAGAAATCATGCTACTGACTCTTAGCTCTATGGCTGTAAGAAAGGTTTTGTATCAATTGTGCCAAGCTATTAATTTCCTTTCCAATTCTTTCTTCCACATTGTCATTTCTTTTTTCTTATTTTTCAAGTACTTGCATTCTACTTATTAAAAAAACCTAAATTCTGGTCCCCCCAAAACATTACCTCTTGTTTCTTCTCATCTAGGCAGTCTAGTTGAGTTTGTGATTTCCTCTGAGGCGTAGCTTGGAGAAATAGATGATTCTCTTCTGTATTTTTGTCTTCCATGTCTATGCCACTGTAATAGCTCATTCATGGTGGGATTCTTTCTTGTTTGTCCATTCTGTTTGTCCTATTTCCTGATTCTGAGATTTGATGTAAGGGATGGGGTCAGTGGTTCTTCTGGAAGTAAGGTCTGGGTTGGTCCTGCTGTTGCTTTCTTGGGTATTGAAAGTTGTGTTTTTCCAGGATCTCTGGGACAGACTGGTACTTACACACTTGCAGTGCTCCCAAAGTGTATGCTGCAGGGTAAAGTTCATTTATTGCCCCCCTGATCTGAGCTTTGCAAGTTACTGACCTAGGTTTGGGTCAGCACAAAAGTAGAGTGCTGCCAGACTCTGTCCCTATCAGCCTGCTGAAAATCTCGGTTGGCTTAAAGAGGCTGAATTGTAGATTCTCCTTTGATCTGGAATTCCTATCCTGATTATTTCTCTCTTTGTGCCTGAGGTCTGAGCTGCACTACTGTTGCTGCTGGTTTGTGTACTTTCTTTCTCACTACACCGCCCAGGCCTCCCTACTCAGAATATTCCCCTGTACACATCCCTTTCTTAGTCTTCCCTGCATCTGTGACCCAGAACTGTGTAGAGGGCAACAAAGCTGCCAATTTGCCCCTGTCCTCAGTGTGGGTCTAGGGTTAACCTAATCAGGGTTTGGGACTTCCTCTTTTACCTGGTGCACCAAGTCTCCCTGGGGGGCTCAGCATGTGGGTGTTCTTGGCTTGACTTATCCCCAGCATTCACATGCTTCTCTATCTGTCATTCTATGCTGAGTAAGGCTGGGGAGAGATCTCATTATGATCTTTTCTGGATTTCCTCATTAGGATTTGGTCTGGTGAATTTTCTAGAGTGATTTGTAAGAGTTTGCAGAAGAAAGCCCACCACACTGCTAATTCTTACTCTGTCATCTTGGCTCCAAACTCCACTTTTAGATTTAAAAAATCTTCTTGTTCCACAGTGCTCGTAGATTATAAATTTTGTTATGGCAACATTTATTAAAAATATTGTTCTTAGATTTTATGAACCAATATTATGCCTGTATATTTGTGGATATAGCTCTGCCTGTGAAAATGGTCAGGGGCCAGGAAAATTTATTTATTGAATTCTCAAGCATATTTTGGAAATCTATATAAATATTAGAGGGATTTACTTTCTGTTTGTGTATGAATGGCAACAGGCTTCAGATGCATAATCCTGACCACAAAGCCTACTGTTATGTGTTAAATAGATTCTGCCCTTTTCTTACATGATCAGTTATTGTCAAATAAGTATGAAATCCTTAAAGATAACTCATCCATACTTTCTAGTGGTGATGAACAGGTCTTGATTTGCCAACATTAATCCCTCTGTTTCTATAAGCCAAACCAAATGACTCAGTCATTTGTTTTCTACTTTGACAACATATTGTTATTTGAATTCATGTGAGTGTCATCCATGAAGGTCCTTTTGATTTCACTCTTGGACCTTTGTTGTTTCATGTGGTAGTAAATCACTTTCAGTTATTATCAGCAGATCCAGTGAAATGTTCCTGTAGTCAGCCTTCATCATTGTTTACTAATGGGATATGACATCTGCTTATTTCAAAAGTATTTTTGTAAGTTTTTACCTGTTTATTATATGATTTGAGAACATCTACCAATCCTCTTTCACTTTTTTGTTGAGAACTATAAAGTTTATGATAGCTGTCTTAGAAGTGATAGACCTTGTATTTCATGACTATTACACATATTTTTATTGGGATACTTTTTGGTGTTGTGATCCATTTTTCATCACCATTGTTATCAGTGGCTCAGAGCTTTCCATGGTTGATAAATATGGAGAATATTTTCAAAGAAGCAAATACTATGTACTTATTCATTACATATTTTTATTTTAAATAAATTTATAAATACATTTTAAAACATTTATATGTTTATGTTTTTCCCATAATAATTGTTTGATCAAATAGAAAGCATTTATTAAATACTTACATTGTTCTAGATGCTGAGAATTCAAACACAAAGAATGAAAATCTCTGCTATCAATAATTCCATACATTTCTAAGTCTGTTTACCCATTTTACAAGTGATTTAGAGTGTGAGTTCCTCAAAGGCAGGGACTTTCTTTTGTCTTTCTTCATATCCAAAGCACTTAGCACAATGCCTAACACATAGTAGGAATTTATTGATGATTAATTGTTTTTACATCTTTTATCTTTCTTCAGCCTTACAACAAATTCTATAATGCTAGATAATGCAAATGCAATAGCTTCTCTTTACCAGTAAAGAAATTAAGACTCAGAGAAATTATGGAAATAATTAGATTGTAATTTCCTTGAGAATTGGGGCTATATTGTTTTTGGATTTGTATCTTTATCTATCCCCAGTCTTGGCATGGAGAATATGCTTAATAAATAATGTCTATGTTTAATAAATTGTGAATTTTATGTGATGATAGAGTAAGTAAACAAAAATTTAAGGTCAATTTTTAAAATCTGAATTACATTGCTCTTCCTACTATACTGCATTTTAATACAGATTTTCTCTTTTAAATGTCCATCTGACTTTTGATCTGTACTAAACATTGCAAAAAGTATATTATGTGTGTATGTAAATATGTCATAATTGTTTTATCTGTTAAGTAGATTGAAATTTTCTTCACTGCTTATCTGACTAACACTCTTCCACCAGAAACCATTACTGAAACTATAATATCATGGATCAGGGGTGAGGAACCTGTGACTTCAAGGCTACATGTAGCCCTCTAGGTCCTCAAGTACAGCCCTCTGACTGAATCCAAATTCCACATAACAGATCCTTTCATTAAGGGGAATCGAGTGCACTTTTCTCTTGAAGACAAGAGAGGCAAAACAGATAGTACTGACCACAAAGTTTTCTGTTCTACTATTAACCAGGTAGAAAAAAGACTGAAGTAAGGTGACTCCAGGTGATTTGTGTCTTCAGATCCAACTTAGTATTTCTGATCAAGTAATGTATAAGATGCTTAGATTCAAGCCTGATTAGCTCTATTTTCTTGAGACTTGAAGGTAATATTTTCCCTTCAAAATTCTGGTCTCTGCCATATCTTAGAAACAAGAAATACTTTTCTCTTATTCAAAGAAGTAATTTTGAATCAAGGGAGTCTTGACCTGCCTATCGAAGGAAGAGTTCTTCTCAATGCTTTCAACATGTTTCATCAATCAAGCAATCATTCAAAAAAAAACATGTATTAAGCATCTAATATGTGAACACACACTGTGTTAGATGTTGGGTTAAGAAAAAAATAAAAAAAAAAACAAAGCTAGCACCTGATCTCAAGGAACTTTCAGGGCATATTATATACACATGTATACATGAAGAGCTCCCTTTTGAACTACCTACACAGCTTAGTACTCACAAGTTTGCAGGTTGAATCTCAAAGGAGTGGTGATATTCAAAAGTTTCACGGTAGTCTGTGGTTCCATATTCATCACATTGTGACTTATAGGTACTCACCAGTGGGTTTTTCTTTATTATAAACTATCGGCCTAATTGAGCATATCAACAGCAAAACTAAAAGAAATCATATGATTATCTCAATAGATGTAAAAATGCTTTTGACAAAATACAATACCCAGTACTATTAAAAACATGAGAGAGCAAAGGAATAAATGGAGTCTTCCTTAAAATGATAAATAGCATCCATCTAAAACTATCAGGAAGCATTACATGTAATGAGGATAAGCTAGAAGCATTTCCAATAAGATTTGGGGGTGAGACAAGAATGTCCGTTATCACCACTGTTACTCAATATTGTACATCAGTTGCTCATGGGTAGGCCAAGCTAATATAATAACAATGACAGTTCTACCTGAGCTAATTTACTTATTCAATGCCATAACCAAACTACCAACATATTATTTTATAGAGCTAGAAAATAGTAGAAAAATTCATCTGGAAGAAAAAATGGTCCAGAATATCAAGGGAACAAATGAAAAGAAATGAAAGGGAAGGTGGTCTAGCTGTACCGGATCTTAAATTGTATTATAAAGCACCAATCATCAAAACTACTTGGTAGTGGCTAAGAAATAGAGTGGTGGATTAGTGGAATAGGTTAGGTATCCAAGAAGCAACAGTCAATTATTCTAGTAATCTACTATTTGATAAATCCAAAGGCTCCATCTTCTGGAATAAGAATTCACTGTTTAACAAAAACTACTGGGACAACTAGAAAATAGTATGGCAGAAGCTAGGTGTAAACCAACATCTTACACACTATACCAAGATAAAGTTAAAATGCATACATGATTTAGATATAAAGACTGATGATATAAGCAAACTAGGAGAGCAAGGGATAGTTTACCTATCAGATCAATGTAGAAGGGAAGAATTTATGACCAAACAAGAGATTGGGAATATTATGAAATGAAAAATGGATGACTTTAATTACATTAAATTGAAAATTTTTTGCACAAACAAAACCAATGCAACCAAGATTAGAAGGGAAGCATAAAGCTGGGAAACAATTTTTTTCAGCCAATGTCTCTGATAAAGGCTTCATTTCTAAAATATATGGATAACTAAGTCAAATTTATAAGAATACAAGTCATTCCTCAATTGGTAAATGGTCCAAGGATATGAATAGGCAATTTTAAGAGTAAGAAATTAAAGCTATCTATAGTCATATGAAAAATGCTCTAAATCACTATTGATTAGAGAAATGCAAATCAAAATGACTCTGAGGTACCACATCACACTTATCAGATTGGCTAACATGATAAAACAGGAGAATGATAAATGTTGGAGAAGTTGTGGGAAAATTGGAAGACCAATTCATTGTTGGTGGAGTTGTGAACTGATCCAGCCGTTCTGGAGAGCAATTTGGAACTGTGCCCAAAGGACTTTAAAATTGTGCATACCCTTTGACCCACTTCTAGGTCTATATTCCAAAGAGATCATGAAAATGGAAAAAAGACTCACATGTACAAAAATATTTATAGCAACTCTTTCTGTAGTGTAAAGAATTGGAAATTGAGGGGATGCCCATCAATTGGGGAATGGCTGAACAAGTTGTGGTACATGAATGTAATGGAATACTATTGTGCTATAAGAAATGATGAGTAGGCAGACTTCAGAAAAACCTGGATAGATTTATATGAGCTCTGATTCTTAGAATCTAGCCAATAGCCCATAGATGCTCAGATTCCTTAAGAGTCTAGCTAATATGGTGAATCTTCAGTAAACCTTGTTTTTGGCTGCAAGAGGGCTTGGGTCGAATTCTTTCGGCCAGGACCCAGGTGTCGTTATTTTGGGATTCCAGGGCCCCTGAACCCCTAACCTCTAAACCACATCATATGGTTCCTTGACTGGGAAAAACTACCTATACCAAGCTCTTCACCAGCTGGGACTGGAAGATTTGTGTCTTCAACTATGGGCCATTCACCTACAGTTGATAGCAAACAGTGAGTACCAGCCAATGTGCCCACATCATTCCCTGGATGCAGCCTGTGCTGGATTCCAGTCAACCTCCTCTTTGGGACCCCCTCGAGGCAGGGACAGCTCTATGCTCCTTGCTAGCAGGAAGCAGTTTCAGAATCTGAGACCTTCGCCCCTTACCCCAAAAGAATTTGGGTTCCTATTTGAGGGGGGAATGATGGGGCTGGAATCTGGGCCCCAGAAAGGAAAAACCCTGGACTTTCCAACATGGCCAAATCTCTTTTGTTCCCCTGAGGCTATAATCCCATCAACTGGTCTTTCATTGTGGCTACACCCAATCTTCCCTCCATTGTTTTGCCTCCCTATAGCCCCAGACCTGCTTCCCACCCTTGGTCCCACATAGGCTCCATTTCCCACCCTTGGTAATTCTATTACCTCATGGACTACTTGGCCACTCCTAGATCCCTCCCACAATCTTTCTGTATATAAAGTCCATCTTGTCTCCATTAAGATGCTCTGATTTTTAGAATCTAGCCAACAGCCCATAGATGCTCAGATTCCTTAAGAGTCTAGCTAATACGGTGAATCTTCAATAAACCTTGTTTTTGGCTGCAAAAAAAAAGACATATGAACTGCTGCTAAATGAAATGAACAGAACTGGGAGAACATTATACATGGTAACAGGCACACTGTGTGATGACTGACTTTGATAGACTTAACTGTTCTCAGCAATGCAAGGATCTAAGACAGCTTCAAAACACTCATGATGGAAAATGCTATCCACATCCAGAAAAAGAGCCATGGAGTCTAAATGCAGGGGGAAGTGTACTATTTGCTCTGCTTTTCTTTTGTTATTTTGTTTTATTTCTTCTTTCTTGTGTTTCCTCCCATCAGTTCTAATTCTTTTATACGTCATGACTGATGAGAAAATATGTTTAATATGAATGTATAAGTAGAGCCTATATCAGATTACACTGTCTTGGAGAGGAGGGGGAAAGGGAAGAGGAGAAAATTTAAAACTCAAAATGTTATGGAATTGAATGTTGAAAACTTAAATAATTAAAAATAATTATTAATGGACACAGATTGTGCAAAACACAATTTACAAAGGTGGCATGGTAAGAAGAGTAGCTATAAAATATCCCACCCATAAATCTGTGGTGTACTTTCCCAGAAATACATACAGTAAGAGTTTGAGAAAACTTAGAGCCCACTGGTAGGTACGCAAATGGAATACATGTGGACAAAGCAATTCATGCAGTAGCAATTCTCTCCACCTACTTCTCTCCTCATGTATAATATCTCTGTTGGACAAGTCCATTATCTGGGCTCCCTAAAACTACTCCTCTCTAAAACCTGACTCTTAACTGCTAAGGATAGTTTTCTGTTAAATGCATAGTTGTTTGTCTTCTCTCCTGTCAGACATCATGCTTCTTGAAATGGTTTCCTGCCTGGAAGGCTGATTTTCTTCATACCTGTGTCTCCACAGAAAGGGTAAAATAATGCTGTTAATTTTCATCTGTCCCTTTATGGGTCTGTATTTTGCCTGATGAGCTCTTCAGGCTCCTTTTTTGATCAAGGATTTCAGGTAGTCCAATAATTCTTAAATTATCTCACTGGATCTATTTTGAAATCATTGGTTTTTCCAATGAGGTATTTTACATCTTCTTTTATTTTTTCATCTTTTGATTTGGTTTGACTGATTCTTGATGTCTCATAGAATCATTAACTTGCACTTGACCAGTTCTACTTTTTAAGGAGTTATTTTCTTCAGTTAGCTTTTGTGCCTCCTTTTACATTTGGCCAGTTCTATTTTTTAAGGAATTATTTTCTTCAGCCAATTTTTGTCATTCTTTTTCCAAGCTGTTGACTCTCTCATTCATACCTCTCACTTCTTTTCCCAATTTTTCTTCTATCTCTCTTATTTGACTTTTAATGTCCTCTTTGAGCTCTTCCAAGAAGGCTTTCTGGGCTTGAGACCAATTCATATTTCCCTATGAGATTTTGGTTGTAGCTATACTGACAATGTTATCCTCTTCTGAGTTTATGTTTTGAGCTTTCCTGTCATCATAGTAATTTTCTATGGTCAATGTTCATTTTTGCTTCTTGTTCATCTTTTTCACCTATTTTGGGGTTTTAAAGTTGAACTCATCTGTTAGAGCACAAGAGGCACTGTCCCAAGCTTCTGGTGCTGGGGACCAGGGGCCTGGTCACTGGCTTTGTGCAATGGGGCCTCAGGTGCTGGTGACTGGAGGCTGTAGGGGTCTGGCAGCTTACCTGATGCTAAGCTGGGATCCTAGTGGTGGTGTCTAGCATGTACTGAGGCCAGATGGGGTAAAAATTTTTGCACTTCCTCAGTGCTCCACTCAAGCGTGTGGAGGTCTGGCCCCTCCACAAGGATCCATATGATAGATAGCTTTGTGAAGGTCTGTGGATACAGACCTTCCTTGCTGATCCTCCAAGTCTCCCAGGCTAAGAGACTGCTGCACCCCATCTCTACTGACTTTGCTGCTCCAGAATTTATTCTGAGGCACTGTTTTATGGTTGTTTGGAAATTAATATGCAATAGCTATGGCAATTTACTTGTTACCTCACCATCTTGACTCCCAGACATCAGAAAAGTGTCCTATAAAGAAACTTCTAAGTGGAAGGAAGTTATAGAGATAATGGCATCTCTCCACATGGAGGGCACTAGGAAACTGCTTCCAAGAAGGCTTCATGGGGTGTTCAAAGAGGACTAGCATCTCTGGAATGAGGACTTGCCAAGTGCTTTTCAGGGCTTCTCATCTACCTTTAATGTTCACCTGCCACTCAACTCTCACCTATGGTTCCAGAAACTGTAGTATATGTGGAGGCCACACCCTAGCAAAACTATCTGGGAATACGGGTAAATCAAGTTGAGGCTAACCAACAGGCCTCTAACACATTGATGACTTAGGAGGATATCTATTCCAAGCATGTCAAGACTTGCCCTGCATAATAGGTGGATGAGAAAAATTTGTTCCGATGGCCACGTAAGTGACTGAAGCAGGTGCTGTGGAGCTATGAGAACTTGGTAAGACATCAAAGATGCCAAGGTTATCTACTGCATCCCTGGCCATTACCAAGTGTATTGACTTTTGTTTTACACTGGACTTCCATGATTCTGGAAGAAAGGGTGTGTCTGATGACAGTGCTACTCTACCTCACATAAATTCCCATGATATCACTGATCCTTTTCAGAAATGAAAGATGAACAACAATAGCTTCCAAGAGAATCATGATGATGAGCAAAAGAAGTGCCTTGGAGAAACAGTCTTCTTGGAGAAACAGATGTGGAGCATGACTAGATATTCTCTAAATTGTTATCATCTGAGGTATTCTGGACAGTTGTTAAACTCCTATTAAAATGCTTTTCCATGCACATTACCTTCCTTTCATACATTATCATCCAATCAAACTCTTCTACTTGCTCTTCCCTCTACAGGATATTTTATTTGCTTTGTATAGATGACTATAAGACATTCTTCTCTCCCTTCTGCTTGTAAGAAACCCTAGTTTCCTTCACAAAGTTTAACTCAGTTACATCCTATAGAAAGCCCATCTTGATACCCCAAAATGTCATTACCTTCCTTTAGAAGTTACTTTCTAAACATTTTATATTAATTTTTTTATGAAACCATTTTTCTTCCCATTAGAGTGGTAAACTTCCCTAGGACAAGACCTATTTCACTTTTGTCATTGTATCACCACCACCTCACAAAATACCTGAAGACTATAAGACACTTCATAAATGTTTGTCAAATAGATGATTGGTGTTACTGATGTATAGGGATTTAAAAAAAAAGTTTGGAGTACAATGAGAAGCAAAGACCACAGTCAAAAACTGTGAGGGTCAAGGAATGAGTGTGGAAGAAGCCACTAGGAGAGAAGGTTACCAGGAAATATGGCATCCACAGGAGAGAGTCAGCATTTGGTAGAATATAATGCAATGTGTCTTTGTCATCTCTATGACCTAATGAACTTGAGCATCAAAGGATTTCACCCTTTCATCCTTCTCAGAGTGTGACAGAAAATTCAAAACATTGATCTTTTGAAATGTGTGACTCCACAAGGTCCTTCTAGGTGTACTTCTGTTTTCTGATTGACAGAGTGGGGCTTTGGTAGGACCTGGATTCCCTGAGCTTTAATCTGTGATCAAGGAAGAGTGAAGGGCTACAAAAAAAAAACTGACTTTCATCAAATTTCTCTTCCAAGAGTGAGAATAAAATATTTTCTTGAAAAGCTAGGCTTTTGCTTCAGTGGCTCCATGACCTTAATAATACCCCACATTGTTCTAAGCACATGATATTTTTGATTACATGAAAAAGAAGGCTTAGTTATTATTTGACCATGTAAAATGTTTAACATACATAATTTACTTTTGGAAATACATATTATAATATTTGCACACACAAAAAGCAATTTCCTTTGTTTTCCCTGAGCACCGAGTCTGCCAAAGCAAATGCTGAGATGTAAGAAAGTCTCAAAGTTATTTATTTTCAGATGTGTCTCTGATCCTACATGGTAAATCTTTACTGCCAATTCAGAACATGCGCTCAAGCGTGACAAGCATACTCCGAGATTCCATGATGTTACTGGAAGATCAAAATTTTTTAAAAAGTTAATTAGGGAACAGGATTTTCTGCTTGTCTTGCTAACTTTTGCTCAGCAGCTTCACATAACACATTAACACTCCCTTTGAAATGGTTGTCTTTAAAGCATTACTCAATAAATGAAGTCATCTACAAGGTGGGCATGAAATATAGGAGACTATATGTCTTTGTTTCTTGTCATGGAATTTTTTTTTATTTTTGAAAAATCACTCATTTCAAATCCAACACCAAGTATGAGTACATGTATTGTCACATAAAAGATAATTTTTCTTTACAGATGGCAAAAAGTCTTGACAGTCCAGTGAAGGCTTTCAATAAAAACCTTCTTGAGAAAAGAATGTAAGGACATAATTTATTTTTTAAAAAATTGGTTTTCCTTGGGTTAGCAGTCATTTCATGTAATACCATCTTTTTAAACATGGTGTAAATCCCCAGAAACATTCACATCACCTTGAGTGATGAGAAAGCATTAAGTTCTTTTGAGATGTTTTAAAATGATTTAAAATTTAAAATAAAAATCAAAACTAAAAAGACACTTGAGAGGATTCACTGATTACAGAGCTATATTTATGTTTGAAATCGATCAATCAATTAATCAATCAACAAATATTCATTAAACAAGAACTCTGTGCTGAACATATAACTACAAAGAATGAGACAATTACTATTCTCAAGGAACTTAGTATCAGAAGACACAATATTTGCAAATCTGATTATATGCTGAATAAACATATTCAGAATAAATCCAAGGTCATTAAAGGGTAGTTAGGGAGGAAGCACACCAGCAATTGATGGGATCAAGAGAGGTTTCATGTAAAAGATGATGCTTAAATTGCATCTTAAAGGAAGTGAGGGATTCTATGGGCAGAGGTCTGGGGGTTCTGTTGGGGAAAGGAAGAAGGAGCTTATTCTGGACATAAGGAACAGCAAGATGGAAATGGAGTGTCATAGGTGAGAAAAAGAGAGGACTGCTTACCTCAATTATGGAATGAAAGCAAAAAGGGGAGCAATGCAGAATGAGACTAAAAATCTAGGATGGGAACAGGTTGATTAGGAAAATAAAAGCCAGAGATTTTTACACATTGTTTTAGACATGACAGGAACAATTGAATTTTATTGAGCAGAGGCATGACATGATCAGATCTTGGTAACTATTCCTTAAAGCACTTAAATCCAATTCACATACAAATCAAGACATCACCTGTGATATCACTGAAGCCTTTCAAAAAATGAAGGATAAACAACAGCAGAGTGCATGGCACATGGTGAGAGCTATACAAATGTTAGCTATTATTATATGCTATTAGACTGAGGAATGAAGGGTATTATTAAGGCCAGGAACTTGGAAGACTGGAAGAATGGTGCTGCATTCAACAGAAATAATGAAGTTTGGAAAAGAGAAGGGTTTTTTGGGGAAGATTCTGTTTTATAAATGTTGAATTTGAGATGTCTCTGGGACATACAATCTGTTACACAGTTGGTGAGGTCAAACTGAAGCTCAGAGCAGAGAGTGAGTTTGGACAGGTAGTTTATAAGTCATATGACTGGAGATGATAACTAACTTCATGGGAATTGATGAGGTCACCAAGTGACAAAGTCTGAAAAGTAAGGACAAAGTATGGGAAAGAGAACCCAGAGCAGAGCCTCAGGGAACAACCACAGTTAGGAGGTAAAATATTATGAGTTAACAGAAGTAGTGGTTGGATAGCTATGAGAAGAACTTAGAGAGAGGCCTATCACAGAAACCCACAGAAGATAAAGTATCTAGGAATTTAGGATGGCCATTGCTGTTAAATGCAACAGGGAGGTCAAGAAGGATGAAGGCTGAGAAAGAAAAATTCATTGGATTTGGCAATTAAGACATTGTTTGTAACTTTGGAAGAGGAATGAGATCTGAATCATTAAGTGACACTTGTTTCTCTTTTGGTCAGCAATCCTGAGGGTCTTGCCTTCTCAGTCTGATTTTTTTTTTTTTATTGTTAAAGGGACCATACTCTGACTCACTACTTAAAGAGGTCTATTCATTGAATGGGTGTTGTCTCACTCAAAGTGAGAACCTGAAAAGACCTTAGCTTTAAAGGACCAGTATTTCCCACTGCATACTGGGCCATCTCCAGTCATCCTGATTGATATCTAGCTACTGGACCTAGATGGCTCTGCAGGAGAAAGTGAGACTGGTGACTTTGCACAGCCCTCCCTCACTCAAATCAAAGTCAATCACAAGTCCTGTCATCATCTTCCTGATGTCATGGTCCTCTTTGAGAATGAAGGACAAACCATACAACCTGAGATCTGAAGCCAGATAGGAAAGGGTTGAGAAGTGAGTGAGAGGAGACACATGAACACCATATTTATGAGGTGAAATATTAACCAAAATGGTTCAAATATTGAGTTCCTGGTGGACAACCCTTTGGAGATAAAGATAGTTTTCTTTATAGATACTAACTACCACTGAGAGTGAAAAACCATAAAATGCATTGAATCCTATATGAAAGAACACAGGAAGCTTAAAAGCCTTTGAGTCATCTCCCATTTGCTTCTTTGTTCTTTTTGGTCAACAATTCAAAGTCCATTTGTATCAATACAATTAGAATTAGAATGCTACTGTGCAAAAACAGCTGTCTTGTAGAGTCCCATTCTGTACCCTACCAGCATTCTTGTTCACCTTACTGAATGCAATTTTGGATTAGTTTTTCTCTTGCAGTTTTATTCTTTGAAAAATCAGTATTTTATTTCTCCACTCCCCCTTTCTTTCCTGTCCTCCAAACTGCACTAGACCAAAGTGTTGTGAGATATGTATGGTAAAAAGAAGATGTAGTCTTATCTTGAAAGATGTAACAGTGAGAAGTCTCTCGATATATAATAAAGTACAATAGTTCAGAAAACAAGTTTCTGCTTTCTTTTAAAGCTGACTACATAGGGGAAGCTAACTCTATGATGTAATGGAGCCTGATAACTGACATTTATATAGTGCTTTAAAGGTTGAAAATGGCTTTATATCTATTTTCCCATTTGAATCTCTGAATAATCCTATGAAATAACAATGGTATTACTAGGAGGCTACTACAATAGTGCAAATGAATGGCAGTAAAGACTTGAAGTAAGGAGAGTCACTAGAGAGAGTTATGAGTAATCATTCCCACTTTAAAGATGAGGAAACTGAGTCCCATAGAGGTTAACTGATATACTTAATATGTAGCAAATAAATACCTGATAGAGGGAGGAAACCAAAGAAAAACATTTAAACTCTATTAACTTTCACTTTCATCCACACACCCAAAAATAAAACCTCTATTATTATTTGCATAGTATTGCTGTAGTCTCTAAGGAGAAGGATGGGCAAGTGATTTTTACACTGAGAAACTCCATGCAAATATGAAGAGAGAGAGAGGTTTTTTTTTTGTCTTTGTTGATTTTTTTTCCAGATTGAAATACATTACCAAACACAGGAGTATTTTGTTGCTGACAGAGATACATAATAAAGGCTGAAATATAGGTGAGGACAGTGGAGGATAATAACCTTGCCAACTTTCTTAGTTTTTTTTTTTTTCTTACCTTCCTCAGCTTTTGTACTGGTTTGGATTTATTTGACTACTAAGGCAATTAGGATCCTGGGAGCATTAAATGGGCTTTGGAGTTAGTTTCCAAATAGTTCTTGAGCAGTTTCTTTGGCAGAATAAATGGATGAATGGATAAATTAATGAAAAAGTCTTTTAATCACCTTCTATGTGCCTGCCACCATGTTAGGAACTTGAGATACAAATTCAAAAAGTGATACTGTCTATGCTTAAATTCTAATTTAAGTTCTTATTTTAGTAGGAAGAGATAAAGCTTTTAGGGGAATGATGGCCAGGAAAAGAATTTGGATCTGTTGAGTCACAGGAATAGTGAAAGGAGCCATGGGGCGGTTGATTGCCACATCCTTTCCAATGTTCATACTCTTTGATTATTGTTCCCAGAGAAAAATTCACTCAGTCAATCACAATTGTGAAAGTTCTGGGGATACAAAGAAAGGCAAAAGACTGTCCCAGATCTCAAGGAGCTCCCAGTCTAATGGGGGAGACTATATAAACAACTATATATAAACAAGATATATATATAGGATAAATTAGAAATAATCAACCAGAGGGAAGGCATTAGTATTAAGGGACTTTGGAAAAGACTTCTTGTAGAAGAAATTGAGACTGGAAGCAAGCCAAGGAAACCAGGAGGCAGAGATGAGGAATGATGGAAAGCTTCAGCAAGGATAGGTAAGTGTGTAGGAGAGGTGACTGGTAAGATGTATAGGGCAGATGGATATGAAACTTAGATATAGTGGGCAGAAAAATGGGTGTGGGAGCAAAGGGCATGAATAATTGGTTCAAAAGAAGTTATAAGGTTTTTATAACCCTGTCAAATAATTTTCTGGGACATTACTGCAATTCATCCCCAGAAATAGGACATTTAAAAAAGGACATTTAAAACTATGGGCATTTGCAACTCAGAATATACAAAACATAACTCACTATATTTCCTCCCAAACCCACTCATCTTCCAAACTCTTTCCTCCCTGCCACATCTCTAGTTCTGTTGAAGGCATTATCATCCTTCTAGTATCTTAGGATTGCAAACTGTGGAATCATCCAAAATTCCTTACTCCAAGTTCCAAATAGCTGCTAATTCTTTACATAACATGACAAATTGAGGATGACACTAAAGTTGCAAACTTGGATGATTGAGAGGATGGTGGCATCCTGAAGTTAGATTTGGCGATTAAGAGATATGAGGTACCTTTAGAGAAAGTTGATCCTTGAGGTAGGAAGCCAAAGTGCTCTACATTTATTAGAGGAGAAGAGAGCAAATGGACATTTTTCAAGCTCTTTAGCAGAGGAGGGAATAAAAAATAATATGGTTGTAGCTAGAAGATAATAGAGTTCAAGTGAGTTTTTATATTTTTGATAGGGAGACATGAGCAAATGTGTAGGAAACAAGACACAGTAAATAGGGTGAGACTGGAGATTAGAGAGAGTGGAAAAGGAGGTAGGGACACTACCAAAAAAAGATAGGAGGGGGGTTGGATGAAGGATGCATGTAAAAAAGTTGACCTTCCCAAGGAGGAGGGTCACCTCATTATCAGCCTGGAATAAAGGAGATAGAAGAAGGATGTGAGATTAGAAGAGGGAACTCTTGGCATATGATACCAATTTTTTCAGTGAAGTGTGAGGGGATAGCCTCAGTAAAGAAAGCAGGGGAGAGGGTGGTGTAAGAGCCTTAAATAGAGAATAGAAGATTCAGATCAGCTACTGTTATGAATGAAATACAGAATCAATGACAGAATAGGAGAAGAAAATTATCTTGCTATTATGAGGACCCAGCTGAGATTAGGTAACATGAATTTGAGGTGGAACAATTTGTAATCAGCCCAGTCTTGTGACTTTTTCTAGTTCTGTTCTGGAGCACATGAATAAAAGTGAAGGAAGCAGATGATGGGAATAATCCAAGGTTGAGTCTTGCTAAGGTCTGGACAATGAGAGCCATGTCAATAATTGGACAAGAGAGCAAAATATTTAAGATTAGAGGATAGTGTATAGATAAACTGGTTTCCCATGAAGATTAGAAGCAAGACTGCAGCCAGTGCATAGGTAAAGGCCTGGGAAAGAATGGAATCATAGAAAGATTGGAGCCCTCTGTTAGAACAAAAAACAAAGATTAAGTGTTCAAAGGCATGAAGAAAACTGGAAAGATGAAAGATTATTATTTTTTAGGAGATTTAGGAATTCATGACCATGGAAGAGTATTATTTGTAGGTAATTACAAGATCACTGGTATAACCATCTCTGTGTGTAGTTCCAATCCAAACTCCATTCAGCCAATAAAGTGATTTTCCTAAAGTGCAGATTTGATCATGTCATCCCCTCCCCCAACTCAATAAACTCCAGTAACTCCCTATTGTCTCCAGGATCAGATATAGATGCTCTGTTTGGTATTCAAAGCCCTCCATACCTTCCCAGTCTTCTTATATTTTATTCCTCAACACATGCTCTTTAATCCAGTGATACTGTCTTCTTGGATATTCCCCATACAAGTCATTCTATTTCTTGGTTCCAGGCATTTTCTTTGATTGTCCCCAATGACTAGGATATTTTCTCTTCTCTTCTCTTCTCTTTCTACTCACCTCCTTGGTTTCCTTGAAGTCCCAACTGGAAGTCTTTCCCAACCCCTTTCAATTCTTGTGCTTTCTCTTTCTTAATTATTTCCTATTTATGCTGTATATAGCTTGCTTAATATATATTTGTTTGCATATTGTCTTCCCCTATGGAATTGCATGCTTCTTGAAAGTAGGGAGTGTCTTCTGTGTCCTTTTACATCTGCAGCTTAGCAGAATGCCTGGCACATAGTAGGTGCTTAATAAATGTTTATTGATTGAAAAGAGGTAGTTCAAAAGGATTGAGTATAATGAAGAACTAGGAAGTTCCAGTATTTAAAGGAACAACAATTTGTCTGAGGACAGAAGCTGAGGTGAAAAAGTAGTGAATCCAACAGAACTTATTGAGGAATAAAGGTGAATGTCTTGTGGTTTGATAAGTAATTACCCCTAGGATATGGATTGGGTGATAAATTTACATATAGTAACCTCAGGAAGAAGAGAAGTTGCCAAGTGATGGTGGCAAAGGGAAAATCTGAAAGTGACAAAGAGCATTCTGACTCACAGCTATGCCACTGTAGAAAGTATAACTAGGATTGGAAAAGGTTGCAATGGAAAGAGTATAATCTATCTGTCTATCTATGTATTATCTATCTATCTATCTATCTATCTATCTATCTATCTATCTATCTATCTACCTATCTATCCATCTATCATAAACACCCTCTTGAAGAGTGCCAGAAAATGAAAGGAATGAGAAAGGAAAAGTTTTAAGAGCAAAGCAGTTTATTAATTATGGAGCAAACATTCTAGAGATCACTGCAGCAGGGTAGAGCAGATCTAGTGAAGGACTTTAGGGGAATAGGGGTTATATGAATGTGAATAAGGGAGAGGAAAGTTAGGTTAGAGGAAAAAGGATTTGTTCTCCAGCAATTAGGGATTCAGTATAATGAGGGTTATAAGGATCTTTTCATTTTCCATCAGCAGCTAGGCTTGGTTTCAACTCCACAGATCTCATCACCATGCAGTTTGACTCAGTTTCACCTCATCTCCCTCAGTTGTCTTTCCCCCTGATTGGAGGGTTGGATGTCAATAAGCAATAACCTCCTTTCAAAGTCTTCCTTTATAGAGTGCTCAGAACTTTCTAAGTAAGTCTCCATTTTTCATCATTAACTCTGCTGGGTTTTGCATAAACATCATACCCCTGAATTGGGTGCCCCCTGGTGCCACCCCCTTTTGAACTTCCTTTTGCATATTAGATTTTAAGTTCTTTGAGGACAGGGTCTGACTTTCTTTTTCTTATTTGTATCCCTAGCACTTAGCATTTTACCTGGCACATACTAGGTGCTTAACAAATATTAGTTGAATTGAATTGAATCTCCCAGGTAAAGAATCTCCTTCCCCCAATGCAGGTTGGCATGTAAGGTACCTAGAGCACTGAAAGGTTTACTGATTTGTACGAGGTCATACACCATTATGTGTCAGAGATAGGATGAGAAACCATATTTTCTTGGTTTTGAATCAGGTTTTCTATCCACTATAACACACTGGCTCTTTTGGCCATAAGGAGAATAAAGGTCAGGGTGGGAATGCCCAAACCTTTGAGAAAGGAGTTCAGGTATATCATCAATGGATGGAGAGAAGTTTCTTGATATTGTCAGAGAAATAGATGGTTCAAGGTTGTGTCTAGGGGTCTGACCTCATAGAAAAGTAGGATTGCGGTATCTTGTAGGGAGGGTAAATAGAACTGGGAGTTTGGTACCCTGGTCAGATAGACAGAAGGTGGTGAGGCTTAGTAGCCAGGTATGAGTCACATTCAGCCCTGTAGTTAGGCCAAGGGTACTACTAAAGCTGGTGACTGGTTTCACCTTGATTATATGTAAACAATGATTCCTGCACAGAGACTTTTTCTTTCTATTATTGCCACCCTAACTCAGGCCCTTGCCACCTTTCACTTGCATTACTGAAGGAGCTTCCTCATTGACTTCTATGTCTCAGGTTCTTCCCTTCTCCAATCCATATTCTACAGCATTGCTAAAGCAAAATTTCTAAAGCACAGGTCACTCCCCTTCTCAATAACACCAGTGTGATCACTTTACATATGGAATCAAATACAAACTCCTCCATTTAACATTCAAATCCTTTCAAAACCTGGCTACAATCTACATTTCTGGTGTTATTATACATTATTCCCCTTCACAACACTTTAGTCTATCCAAACTGACCTTCTTACTATTCCATACAAATGACATTTCATCTTTCTCTCTTTGGGTTTTTACATATGCTTGGAATATATACTCCCTCCTCACTTTCATCTCCTAAAACCTCTAATCTCCTTCAAAGCTCAGCCTAAGTGCTACCTCCTACATAAGACTTGTTCTTATGCTACTATCTTCAATACTTAGCATATAGCAGTCTCTTAGTAAATGCTTATCAACTTGGCTTGACATATACATTTCCTTGTATTTATTTTGTAAATATTTTGCATGGAGGCAGCCATGGGATAGTGGATAGAGGTCTTGTCATGGAGCCAAGATGACCTTGGGTTCAAGTTCCACCTCTGATATATTCTGACTGTGTGATTCTGGGTAAATGACTTAACCCCTCAGTAACAGACCAGTGGCATCAAACTAAAATAGAAATGGGAGCCACTGAACCTTACTTAAGGATGTCTGGGCTATGTATTGACTTAGAAAACTCACATGTTTGCATATTTCTTTATTTATTAATACATTAACACATTTACTAATACATTAACAGAGTAAATCTGGTTTGGGCTACAGTCAGGAATGTCATGGGCCATATGCAGCTATGTATAATAGTTTCTCTTTTCTATTAGCTTCAACTTGTATCAGTTTGTTTGTCTTCTCATGCTTCTATGAAACCCCCATATTCTCATTTTTCTTACTACACAGTAATAGTATACCATTTCTTTTTATGTATAACAATGTCTTTAACCATTTCCCAATCAATGAGAACCTACTTGGTTTATAGTGTTTTCCCCTTACTAAGAACAATTCTCTGTTATGAATATTTTATTGTATATAGGGATTTTCTGTCTTTGACCTCCTTGGATAGCTATGGGATCTGTGGATCAAAGAGTACTGACTTTCTAGTATCTATTTTTTTTAATAATTCCAATTTACTTTCCAGAATTATTAAACTAATCAACATGTGGACAAAGAATGTATTAGTGTGCCTATTTTTTCTGCCTTTCCTCCAAAATTTACTATTCCTGTCTTTTATCATCTCTGTCAATTTGCTGAGTGTGCTCAGGGTTATTTTGATTTTGATTTTTTTTTATTATTAATGATTTGAAGAAATTGCTCATACAGTTTTAATAATTTGTTATTCTTTTGAAAATTATTTGTTCATATTCTTTAACCACTTATCTGTTTTAGAATGGCTATTGATAATGTACATGTGTATTAAAAACTCTGAAAAGTCCATTGAAACTATATGATATTCTAATACACTGTTATAACTTGAAGGCCTCAACTCTTTAACACTAAGGTGTGACCTCATTTAAAGGGAAATATTAAGCAGCAGAACAATAAGGTAACCAATTATTTCATAAACAAGAATAAAAGCTATAAAAGGGACTTCATTAATCATTTATTCAAATGATCTCATTTTAGCTCAACTCCTCAACTCAAATCCTACACCAATATTATTTCCCTTTTGTATAAAAACAAAAAAAGGGCGGGAGGAAAGGAAGGCAGACAGCAGTAAACTGTGAGAAAACAAACAAACAACTAAACCTACTTCTGTCAGAGAGGCTTTGGAAGGCAGACTTCCTGGGTGTGTTTCAATTAACTAGAGGGAAAAGGAGAGAGCAAGGTATTTAGTCCTATACAATGGCTTAGCTTCCTGGGCATAGGCATAGTTTTACAATGGTAACAAGACTGTCACAATGTGGAAGCCTAGGCTCTCTGCCTTGCTCACATATTCCCCTTAGTGATCTGCCAGATTTTCATCATAACTTCTTTTTCTTTTTAGGGAAAGAAGTTGAAATAGTTTGCTTTATTCTTGAGAAAAACAGGAAGAATAATGCTTCTTTTAAAAAAAATTATCACAAAGGAACAAACACTAAATAATCAAGGTAAAGAAAACCAATTAAGATGAATATTTTGGAGATAGGAAAAAAGAAAACCTTCAGTAGCCCCATCAACAAAAGAAGCAAACTGTTGCAGTCCAATGTCTATAGCAGAGGGACACAACTTCCTGATTAAATGGTTATAAAAAGGGGGATGTATCTCACAAATAATAAATCATATGCCTAACATGTGTAAAGTACTGTATTCTGTACAAAGATGAATAAAACATAGTCCTAGACTTCAAGCAGTTTATAGCCTAGTAGGGAGATAAAATATATATTTATATAAATAACTATAATGCAAGGCAGAATACATGTTTCAAAAGAGAGGCATAGAATGTTATGTGAGTTCAGAGGAGGGAGTGATTATTACTGGCTAGGGGTACTAGGAAAGACTTTATGGAAGAAATACCATTTGAGATAAACTTGAAGAATGGGTAGTTTTTGGACGATGAATTTTGAGAGAGTGAGTACAGAGGTAAGAAAGTTTGGTTCATGTTTGGCAAATAGTGGGGAATACAGTTTAACTGGAAAGTAGGTTATCTGAAGGACAGCCAGATGATGAAAAGAATTTAAAATGTATTCAGTAGACATACTGCCATTGAAGGTTTTGAAGATGGGAAACATGTGTAACATGATCAAATATTTCTTATGTGGACATTAATGTGGCAGCTATATACATCAAATGAGCTGATGCATGTAAGGCACTCTGTAAACTTTAAAGTTTTAGTTAAATATAAGATGTTTTTGTTTTTATTGTCATTTGTAATGAGGGAGAATAGAGAAAGAAAAATAAAACCTAGAGTCAGGGAAGCCAGTTGGGAAAATTTTACAAAGCTCCAGATATCAGGTAATCTGAATCTGAGCCAGGACACTAAGAAAAGAAATTGAAAGCAAAAGTTGCATGTAAAGAGACACAAAGAAATGAATGATGTGGCAACTGGCTGAATGTGAAGGAAGAGGAAAAGGTACTCAAAAGGTACTTTGAAAGCTGGGACTAATTTTCTTAATAAGGAAGAATAATTAAAATAATTAAGAAATGATTTATATTTTTATTTTAGAAGAAAGTCATATCTTTAAGGGATATGTTAGCCTTGGCCCTATCTTACCTGGATCCAGGTCTCCATAACACTTCCTGGCCATCTCCACTACATTGTGTCTTCACCTTTGGGACATCATCTTTACCTCCTCACCAGAAAATTGGACTCTGGTCCTGTAACTACCCTGGACTTAGATAGGCTAACTTTGGCCTTTTCATGCTCTGTTCCATGCTTAACACTGGCTCCTGGACAGCTCTTACCACAGTGTCTGACACGTAGTAAGTGCTTAGTGAATGCTTATATACTCTCTCTCTCTCTCTCTTCTCTCCTTCTCCTGAATTCATTAAAAGTATTAATGTCCATAGGTAAATTTCACATATTTTACATTTCACATTAGCTTCCTAGTGTTGAAATTTATGTTACTAAAGTAAATATTCCACACCATTCAAAAACCCTTAATAGATCCTCATTACCTATTTATTAAATATAATTAAGTAGGGCAATAGTTTTCCATATGCATGATTCTTACATTCTTGGTAGGGATCTAGTTTTGTTTTAGCAAATTTTTGCTATATTACAGAAATCTCTGCTAATATTTTATTTGATATTTTCAAATTAAAATTCTTTAATGATAATGGTTTTTAGTTTATTTTTTCTGATTTATCACTTAGTGGTTTATATATGAGGTCTGTATACCTTGTAGATTGATTTTGTTAGGGTGCTTTCCTCCTCTGCTTTGGAGAAGAGTTTATAGAGCACCAGGGTTATTTGTTCATCAGTCATGTAAGCTAGCCTTCCCAACTCTGGACTATCCACAAATTTGAGAAACATAGTATCTTTGCCTCCATTTAAGTTATTGACAGACCAAAAAAAATTTAAATCAATAAAATAAGGTTTTAGATGCGGATTTGGAATTACATAGGAATGGCAGGGTTCTGATCAGCACCTAACAAAGGTTGGTAAAATATATTTGTTTGGAGTATTGCCAATACAATAAAAAGGACTTTAAGAGAAAAGGATAAGACATGGAATAAAGCAATAAAGTGACTACTATACATACCAATTTACATTCCTTAGAGAATAACTACATTGTGATATAACCCCATCGGGTCCTGGGCTGCTGCCCAGAGAGTATTGCCAGAGAAATGTTAGATTATGGAAATGGCCTTTTTCCAAGAGTTCACCAGTTTGGTGGCATTTTTTTTTTTAAAACTTGGCTTTAGAGATTTGTGGACAAGAGAAAAAAAGGAAAATAATTGCCCATCTTGCCACTTGGGAAGTAGTGCAGTGGACAAGGTCAGGAGGTGTATCTGATTTCTGGAAAGATCTTTGACATATGCCTTCAGGATCCTAGATGACTCCAATGGCAGAATGCTGATACATGGTACGTATGGTATGCTTACTACCAGATCAACTTTGCTTTCTATTCAGTAGGGGGAGAAAGAAACAGGAAGAAAGTCTTAGGTTCTTTGCTTTGGCTGCCAAATAAGAATAGTCAGTGCTTATGTTACTTACTTTCCTACTATACCTCCTTTACATTCTATTTATACCACCTTTTTATACATTTATTTGTATCTCCTTTATTCTATTTATGCCAGTATGTCTACTTAATGCAAAAACAATAAGAAAAGATCAAGTATGTCTCTATATTCTAGATGCATGTTTTAATGCGCATACAGATAGAGATTTGTAAAGAGTGTTTGACTCCTATAAAGTAAATGGGAGATATTATTCTTGCTTCAGCATGAGCTGCAGTACAAGTGGAAGAGTGGGCATACATCCTATTTTCTTTCACCATAAAAAAAAGATAAATTATAATCTTACCCAGAAGCAAACATGAGTTTCTATATACAAAAAGAACTGTAACCAGATACATACATACATACATATGTACACATATATGTGTATGTGTATATATGCATATATGTGTGTGTGAGTGTGTGTGTGTAGCTAGTAAGTAGACCATTCCACAGACCTTTGTGTAAAGTGATTTTTATGTAATGTGAATTTGCCCCTCCTACCCATTTTACTTAGTCTATATAACAAAGGTATACACAAACCAATACCTTTATGCAAGCCATAAAACATACTAAAATGCAGACATATTAAATACTGTACCAGGATAATAAATAGGATTATGAAATGAAAGGCAAAATTAATGATGAATTATGCACAATACTGTATAGTAAAGTTAACATAGATGTGCAGTATGTTGCCTCTTCCCCACCCACTACACTTAGCTGTTGTCACTAGTGATTGCCTGCACAACTTTTTTATGAAGCTATTAAGAGATAGCTAGTTAACAAGTGATATTATCTTCAACTAGTTTTTGAACTTTAAAAAAAATCTTGAAGTGTGTGGATCCATCTTTTCAATACAAAAAAAAAAATTCAGTCAAATGATGAAATGCTTGTGCCAGATGTTTTGTTGTGAACCTTTTTGGCTTGACCGCATCTGGAAGCTTTCTTTTCTTTTTCTGCAATCTGATCCTCATTCAACATTTCTCCATGAGACTCAATCAACTCCTCCACATCATTCTCTTTTCTTTTTCTTTCTTTCTCTCTTCTTTCTTTCTTTCTTTTTTGACTAGGCAATGTGGTTAAGTGGCTTGCCCAGGGTCACACAGCTAGTAAGTCTTATGTGTCTGAGGCTGGATTTGAGCTCAAGTCCTCCTGAATCCAGGGCTGGTGCTCTATCCACTGCACCACCTAGCTGTCCCCCTCCACATCATTCTCATGCACTTGTAGCTCCAGTTCTTGTGCCAATTTTAAGATCTTGTTATTAACACTTTGAATATTTCATTTTTGTCAAATCCAAGAAAATGAGAATTGAGAATGAACTATGTAAACACCATTTTTTCCAAACTCTCTTCATATGTGTTACTGATACTTTTTTCCATGTCTCAGCAATATTCTGGATTGAATTGTAATTATTATAGGACTTCCAGAAATCTCTCAATGTCAAGTCATTATCTTCATGGAAAGCTGCAATTATGTGGGCAAATGTAGTGTGTAAATAATACTCCATGAAATTCAAAATCACTCCTTGATCTATAGGTTATTATAGTGTTAGTAGCAATCTTAGTTTAGATAGTGTTAGGGGAAGGGCAGGCTACTTTCACATTTTCGTTAAAATCATCCAGATAGAGAGGGTGACCAGTGGCATTATCTAAAATGAGTAGAATCTTTAAAGGAAAACCATTATCTGTACAACACTTCTAAACTTTGGGAACAAAGCAGTGCATAAACCACTGTTAAAAGATGACCAGTTATCCATGCCTTAGGATTAGTGAAATAGCAGGAAGTGTTGCCTTGAAAATTCCTTTCAATGCTTTGGGATTTTCTGAGTGGTGCACAAGAACACATTTTAATTTGCAAGTCCCACATGCATTCCCTCCAAACAGAACGGTAACTATTTTTTGAAACTTTATACCCTGGCATAGTTTGTTACTTCAGCAAGTTGTAGGTTTGAGATGGTATTCTTTGATAAAATAGGCTAGCTTCCTCTACATTAAATATTTGCTTTGGCAAATGGGGACCTTAATCTATTATTTTTTTTCAGAAACTCTGAGAATTTCTTTGCTGTCTCTATGTCTGTACAAGCAGCCTCTCCGGATGCTTGCACATTAGAAAATCCTGCATGATTTTTAAATCATGCAAACCAACTATTATAAATACTGTAACATTAAATATTATTTATCTATTACAAATAAATAAATAACTGTAAATACCTATGTTCTCTTATATTACCTGTAAATCTTCAAAGAGGCTTCAAGTTTTGACTTTAATTGTCATTAAGCTTAAAGAAATAGTCTTCTGATTTTGGTCTTCTATCCACTTAGTTAATAGTTTCTCAGAGTCTAGAACAGTGCCTTCTCTTTGTTTTGATAGATAAGTTGACTTCATGCAAACGCTGCCTTTTGTATGCTCCTTTATCCAGGCAGCATCCTTCATTATGGTGTTCACAGTTGACACAACAAGACTGTTCATGTACTATTTTTGTCCTTCATATTTTCTAATTACTTTCATTTTCATTCCAATAGTATCAGCTTACACTTATGAGATGGTTCACTTTTCCCCCCAAGTGCACATTTGCCACCAGCCATGGTGAAAATATAAGGATCACTATAGAACACAGGACACTGTTAAGCATAGTGTCCCTCAAGTGTCTGCAGACATGCAGGAACTAACTTAGAGATGCTTCTCAGCTTCCTACCACTATTCATCCTACCTACATTGTATCATATCTTATCAAATAGTGGTTGATTTGCATAAGGAATTTTCATAATTTTTGGAATGTAGATTTCTTTCAGAATTCTTTACATAAAGCTGAATTTGCGTAATGTAAATTTACATAAAGTGAGATCTGTCTGTATACGAATGCATGTATTTGTATGTATACCCATCCACTTAATGTAGAAAATCCCTTGAGGTCTAGAAACCCAGGTAAGATAGTCCTAATTATTCACACCTTAGTGTGAATTTATTTACCAGGTTCTTTCTTTTGTGAAAGCTAGATAGCTGAGATCAAGGTATTAAGAAACTAGAAGGGGGCAGCTAGGTGGCACAGTAGATACAGCACTGGCCCTGAAGTCAGGAGGACCTGAGTTCAAATCTGACCTCAGACCAAACACTTGATACTTACTACCTGTGTGACCCTGGGCAAGTCACTTAACCCTAATTGCCTAAAAAAAAATAAAACTCATATGGGCTGACATTACAGAATTAGAGGATTACTTCACCTGAGATCTCTCCTTAACACTGTTGGGCATATTTATTTCTGTTATATCCCTTCCACTGACAAGAGATAGGTAGGCCTTAATATCTACATGTCTCATGAATTTTTATTACAGTAGAAAGAATAACAGGAATGATACTCAGAAATTCATAGAAAACAAAGTTAAAGAAAGGAGCCAGAAAAAATAATGACAATAATTTCTTCTTGTAAGGTCTCATTGAACAAAGTATGTGTTATAAGTAATTTGAAATAGTGATTCTAATGTAATAAGATAAATATGACATCACATATATCAATTTAATTCAATTCAATAAGTATGTATTATTGTAGAGTAATTTTGGTAATTTTTGAATAATTTAGATATCAGATCTTTGGCATAGAAACCTTTTGGATGATGATGAAGAATAATCTATGACTACTTACAATGGATGTTGAGGCAGAATGAAAACTGATCCAAGAAAATTGAGAAGAGTGATGTACTAAATGCGTAAAGGTTTCAAAAGGTTTATATGTCTTGTCATGTTGTCTTTATTTTAAAATCTGCAGCAAAAATTATCCCAGCTGGATTCTAAACACATGAGCATGATTAATGCTGACAGAAAACTAAACTAAGCTAAACCACTGAAATAAAAATTTTATGACATTCAAAGAGGCCATTTTTTGCTACTTTGCTGCTTTTCCAGACTTCAATATTAGTAGACATCACGAATACTCAAACATTTTAAAAATTAGTTGATTACATGAAATGTGAAAAGAAAAAGTATGACCAAAGAGTTCAAATCCATCTTAACTCAGTGCTTCTTAAAATTTAATGATAATGATATAGTATAATACACTATAGTATAGTATACCTATATAGATATATTATATAGGTAGTATAGATAGCATATCCTTATATATTAAGGCTTCATGCATTGCTCATATTAATGAATATTGTAGGAAGAGGCAAATGCAGTTTCATTAGAATGGAAAACATATAGGGATTTAAGAAAATTCAACATATGCTTTTAAACAATCTTGCTTTTTAGCCTCTCTTCTTCTATATCAACTTTCTAGAAAATCTCAAGGATCATCTTAAAATATATTATGGGATTTTTGTCATTTTGCCAGTCTATTCTTGGGTAAAGATCCATACCTATTTGACAAAACTGCAGGGTTTATTGACCAAACATTGATGGTACAAACACACAGAAAGAATATAAGAAGACAGGTACCAATCTGTTTCACTACCAATGCTGGTTCTGTGGTAACAGAATCCACAACAATGTTAGGAATCCAGCCCTACCAAGAATTTCAGGCTAATCCCAAGTGGGTTATGATATAGTTTACAGTATTTCATACCCAATACAGAAAATGCAGCTGAAGCACTTCATCAATATATAAAATTAGAATAAACAGATTCCCAGACACTTTTGAATATATTTGTCTTGAATGAGCCAGACCAGGATGAACATGGTGTTAGTAAAATTCCTGTGTGTTTTTTGGGGCTATACTTATGTATTCAGTCATTCTAACTGTTCCTTTATTAAATATTCTTGTTTGGATTAATTGCAGGGACTAGAAAGGCTTTGCAGAATTATTAAGTGAGTCAATCTGTGTGGAAACAATGAGCCCTTTCATTTGGCATTTTTAAGGCAAGGCCATGTGCCCTGATTGGATACACCAAAAGGTCCCAGGGAGAACAGAGCAAGATCAGTCAGCAGATAAACATTTGTTAAGCAACTGCTATGTGCCATGTACAGTGCTAAGCACTGGAGATACATATACAGAAGACAGTCTCTGCTATTAAAGAGCTTAAAGTCTAATAGAGGAAGACAGCATGACAAAGAAAGCTGGAAAGTTGAAAAGAAAGGAAAGGGAGGAGGGAAGGGCCTGGTGGTGGCATGATGGAGTCAAGTCCAAAAGTCTGCAGCTAGGTGGGAAGTGAAAATATGACTGGCCTGTGAGTACTCTGCAAATGAAGGCTTTTGGGAGAGTTCTTTGCTCTGCCTTCCAGCTATCTAGTCAGAGAGACAGAGGGAACTGAAGGTATTGATGACATGTGAATACCAAGGATGATTATATCTTTTTTATTTTTAATTAAGGAATGAGAAAGAAGAATGCACTGGGAGAAGGGGTAAGGAGTAGATAGAATGGGCTACATTATCTGACATAAAAGAGGCCCAAAAGAGAGAAGGGGAAGATGGGGGAAGGAGGGAGGGAGCACATGAATTCTTATCAGAATTGTCTCAAAGAGGAAATAGCACACACTCAGCTGGTTGTAGGTATCTATCTATCTGTACAACAATAGTAGGGGGAGAAGGGGATGAGAAAGGGGGTAGGATTGATAGAAGGGAGGGCAGATTGGGGGAGGTAAAAACAGAAGCAAAATACTTTTGAGGATGAACAGGGTGAAATGAGAGAGAGTAGGGTAAATAGAGGGAAAATAGGATGGAATTTATAGAAATGAAAGCCATTCCTCAGTTGATAAATTGTCAAAGGATATGGACAGTCAGTTTTCAGATAAGGTAACCAAAACTATCTATAGTCACATAAAAATGATCTAAATCACTGTTGATTAGAGAAGTGTAAGTTGAAACAACTCTGAGCTGCCACCACACAACTGTTGGATTGGTAATATGACAGAGAAGGAAAATGATGTTGGAGGGAATGTGAGAAAACTGAAACACTAATGTACTGTTGGTGAAGTCATATACTGACTCAATCATTCTGGAGAGCGATTTGAAACTATGGCCAAAGAGCTATAAAACCATGCATCTCCTTTAACCAATCAATGCCACTACTAGTGCTGTAACCCAAAGAGATAAAAAAAGGAAAGGGCTTATATGTACAAAAATATTTATAGCAGCTCTTTCAGTGGTGGCAAAGAATTGGAAATTGAGGGGATATCTGTCAATTGGGGAATGGCTAAACAAGTTGCTGTATATGATTATGATGGAAATGATGAGCAGGATGCTCTCCAAAAAAACCCTGGAAAGACTTACATAAACTTATGCAAAGAGAAATGAGCAGAATCAGGAGAACATTGTATACAGTAAAAGCAATATTGTATGATGATCTTAATAACCTAGCTATTCTCATCAATGATTCAAGAAAATTCAGAAGGACTTATGATGAAAGTTGCTGTCTACCTCTAGAGAAATAACTGGTTGAGCCTGAATGCAGATTGAGGATTCTTTTTTTTCACTTTCTTTATTTTATTTTTTGTCTGTGTTTTCTTCAGCAGCATGACTTACATTGAAAAGTCTTTTGCATGACTACACATTTATAACCTTTGTCAAATTGATTGCCTTCTCAATGAAGGGATGAGGGGTGGGAGGGAGAGTATTTGAAACTCAAAGTTTGAAAAAATATGTTGAAATTGTTTTTAAATGCAATTGGGAAAAATAAAAATTTAAATAAAAATTTCCACTTCATTATAGTGCATGATTTTTGTGATATATTGCTTCAATAATCTCCTTGCTAGTATTTTATTTAATTTTTTTGCATTGATATTCATTAAGGAAATTGGTTTATAGCTTGCTTTGTTTTTGCTCTCCCTGGTTTTGGTATCAAAACCTTATTTATGTCATAAAAGAGGACTCTTTCTTTACCTGTTTTGTCAAATAGTTAATATGACAGGGATTAATTGCTTCTTAAATGTTTCATAGAATTCACATCTGAATTCATCTGGGACTTTTTCTTAGGGAGCTCATTGATGTTTTGTTCAATTTATTTTTCTGAGATAGGGTTATATAAGTATTCTATTTCTTCTCTTAATCTGGGCAGTTTATATTTTTATAAATATTCATCCATTTCGCTTAGAATGCCAGTTTCACTGGCTTATAATTAGGCAAAATAATTCCTAATAATTGCTTTAACTTCATATTCCTTGATAGGGCATTTGCTCTTTTACTTTTTGATACTTGTAATTTGATATTCTTCTTATTGAATCCTTTATATTTTTTCTTTCCTTTTTATGCTTCTATTGATATGATATTGAGAAACATTTTTTTTTGTTCAGCACTGTTCTTTTTCCCAGAAAAGCTTGAAAGCCTTCAATTTCATTGAATGACCATTTTTCTCCTTGAAGGATTATGCTCAGTTTCACTGGGTGGTTGATTGTGGGTTGTAGTTCTAGCTCCTTTGCCTTCTGGAATATTGTATTACATGGCCTCTGATCCTTTAATGTTGCAGCTGCTAAGTCCTATGCAATCTTGATGGTGGCTTCCCAATATTTGAATTGCTTCTTTCTGACTGCTTGCAATATTTTTTCCTTGGCTTGAGAGTTCTGGAATTTGGTTATAATGTTCCTGGGAGTTTGCAATTTTCTTTAATAGTTTCTTGAAGTATGATGTTTTCCTTTTGGACGTGGCTTTCAGATAGTCCAATGATCCTTAAATTATCTCTCCTTTGTCCATTTTCTAGGTCAGTTGTTTTTCCAATGAAGCATTTTACATTTTTGTCTATTTTTTCATTCTTTTGATTTTGTTTAATTGATTCTTGTTGTCTCATAAAGTCATCATTCTAGTATTTGTACAATTCTAATTTTTAAGAAGTTATTTCCTTCAGTTAATTTTTTTTTTTAAATCTCCTTTTCCATTTGACCAATTCTACTTTTTAAGGACTTGTTTTCTGCACTGGATTTTTGCACCTCCTTTTCCATTTGGCCAATTCTACTTTTTAAGTAGTTAGTTTTTTTCCCCAAGCTTGACTCTTTTTTTTTCATGATTCTCTTGCATCCCTCTCATATCTTTTACCATTTTCCTTCTACCTCTCTTATCTGTTTTTTTTTTAAGCTCCTTTTTGAGCTCTTCCAGGACTTCATTTTGGGCTTGAGGCCAAATTCTCCTTTTCCTTTGAGACTTTGCATGTAGGCATTTAACATTGTGGTTTTCTTCTTTCTTTCTGTGTCTTGATTTTCCCTGTTCATAATAACCATCTAAAGCAAGATTTTTTTTTGTTTTGATAGTTGCTAATTTTTTTCTAGCCTTTTTTCTTTTAAATTTAAGCTACACGCCTGAGGTGGAAGGTACAATGTTCCAAGATTCTTGTCTTAGTGGCTGCAGGCCATAGGTGTTTGTCTGATGCTGCACTGCTGCTGCCCTGAGGCCCACAGGAGACTCTTGTGCTGCTGGGAGACAGGGGGCCTGTGACTCACCTGGTGCTGTGCTGAGTGGGGTTGGCTGGCACTGCTTGGTGCTGCAGGTATCTGGCAATTCATCTGGTGCTGTACTGAAGCAGGTGGAAGGGTTCCCAAAGCTTGTCCATTTGCTTGGAGCTGTGCTGTGGCACATGGGAATTTCTAATGCTGGGGTCTGCTTGTTTGGCTGATGTTGTGCTGAGGTATGGTGGGTGGTGGGCAGTCCCAGCACCTGTGCTTGCCTGCTTTCCTGGTGTGCACTGGAGCTCAGGGCTTCCTACTGGCTTGCTGAGGCAGGGCCTGTTGCTGATTTGCCAGGATGCTTTCTGTCCTGGACTGTGGTTCCCCTTTACCTGAGTGAAACAGACTTTCCTGCAGACCTTCCAAGTTTCTTAGGCTAGAAGATTGTTTATTCCTGTCTTTTGCTTGTTCTGCCATTCCAGAATTTGTTTGGGGTTGCTATTTTATAATAGTTTGGGGGTAAATATGGGAGAGTTCAGGCAATTTCCTGCTTAGTCTGCCATCTTGGCTCCCAGAAGTCCTCCCTAAGGGTATTATTTTCATCAGTGAATTTTTGTTCTGTTTTTCAATTTGGCCAATTCTATTTTTAAGGTTCTTTTTCTTCCTGTATTTTTATGCTTCTTTTTACTTTATTCCTTTGCTTTCATTTGTTCACCTATTTTTTTGCTCTGTTGCTCTTATATGATTTTGAAAAGCATGTTTTAGATCTCCAAAGAATTCTTGTTGGACTTGAACTCAGTTCGTATTTTACTTTGAGGCTTTGTGCTTGTTTTCCACTTCATTGTCTTTTTCTGAATTTGTGCCTTGATCTTCCCTCTCATCACAGTAGATTTTTATTGTCAGGTTCTTTTTAATTTGGTTGGTTCTTATTTGCCCATTTTCTTACCTTTCTCTTGATTTGGACCTTCCTGCTAATGTTGGACTTTGTTCCTAGCATGGGGCTTGGGGCCTCTTTCTAAACTTCAGGCTTTTTTACATTTTTTTTTATCTAATTCTAGAGATTTGGGAGTTTTCAGTGCTTCCAAAATGGTATAATCTGGGGAATGGTATCATCACAGCTCTCTTGGTCTACACTCTGATCCTCACCCAGCAAGACCCCCTGATTCCTTGGGGTAGTGATATTGCTCCTGAAGGCCTTTCCTCCCTTGGGACCAGAAAGGATACTGTTCTTCATGCACCCTGATCCCATGGGGCCAGAAGTTATATTGTCCCTTTGGACTTCCACTCCCTCTTCATGGAAAGTAGTCTTCCCTGCCCTTGAATTGTGACCCAGAATTAGGTATAGGCAATGGGGGTACCAAACAGTACCTGAACATGCATCCAGTGTTAACAGAGGGGTACCCTGTAATCTCTTTCTCATCAGTCACCAGGTCTCTCTATAGTCTCTGGCTTGAGAGATGCTTTTGCTTCTATTTCCACCATTTCATCCCACTACTGATGTTTCATTTACATGGGCTCTGGGGCAGCCTCCTCCACCATTTCTGACCTCCTATGTTGTATTGGCTTGGAAGAATACCTTATTCTGATCTTTTGTTGTCTCTGCCACTCTAGATTTGATTTTAAACATTATTTTAAAGTTATTTGGAGGGGAACATTGGAAGAGCTCAGCTGAATTCTTTCTCTAATCCTCCATCTTGAATCCATCCATGGAAATCTCTGCTGATGTAATCTCAAAGGATGATGAGTTTCCAGATGATGGGATCTATAACAATATTTACCCTTCAAACAGAAGTTTCTAGTCTGTAAGTTTTCAGGCATGGAAAAGTCTAAATATGTGAGTTCCAGAAAAGGGACAAAGCAAAGAGAGAGTATAAGGCAGAAGAGGGAGCTATAGCCAGGGCATAGATAGATTATGGATGGAGAAAGATTAAACTTCCCCCAAACAGAATATTTTCTGGGCTAAAACAATTCTCTCTTTCTCCTCTGGAAGAAGGGACCTACTCAGACCAAAGTGATCAAACAAATTGTCAAAGGCTGTAGAGTTTAAAAACTGTCACAGTGAGATATCATTGTTAACAACTTGGTGTTCCCACAGATGTCAGAGAATTATCACACCTTGTAGAGAGGCAGCAGGTGCTGTCAATTAAACTCTTAGACTGATTGAGCATATTGTCAAGTTCACCCCTTTATATAAATAGAGTGAAAAGAACATTCTATGCTATCCATCAGATATCATTTGTTAAGTGCTAGTCTATAAAGGATCACAACCCAAACTTCTAGAGTTAAATTAAGTGGAACTTGATGTGTAATGAGAAATCCTACAATTGAAAGATCGAATTTATAATTATTCCAATGTTTGTTATAATGAAAAGAATAGTAATAACTCATATTCATGGAAAAGTCTAAATTTTTACAAAGTACTTTCACAATAACCCTTTTCAATATGTAGCATAAATCTCCCTTTTCTGGATGGGAAAATTGAATCCCAGAAAAGTTAAATAAGTCAGCTAACAAATATTTTTGAAGGAAGATTGAATTAGGATACAGATGAATTGGGTTCTAAATCTACTTCTAACACTTTCTAGCTACTTGGCCTTGGGGAAATTGTTCAACTTCTCTTTTCTTCATTTTACTTATTAGTAAAAGGGGAATAAGAACAGCTGCCCTGTCTATCTCATAGGTAGTAGAGCTCAAATGAGATATTATATGTGAAAGAAGTTTGATAACTATAAATGCTGTAGATGTTATTAGATACAGTGACTTTATTATACCAGAGATCTGTCTAGAAACATAAATTTGAAAAATACCTTGAAAAGTGTATACTCAACTTCTCAAACTTAGATAGATCTAATACAAGACATGTTTTTCTTTAAGTAGCATGAAAACTTGAGAACTGTTATGGATAATCAGTGGGATAGAAACTTGAGCTCATTTTGGAAATCATGGAATAGTCAAATTGAAATACCTCTTTTAGAAAAGGATGGGACAGAATAGACTGCTGTGCTTTCCCTTTTCCCTTTGGCTTCTCTCATATAAAAGTAATACTTTCATTCCTTTAAGCTATTAATAGACACATTACCTGTGAAAATAATGGTGTTTTAACCACTGAAAAGTGAAATGAACTAAGAGTTTCTGAGGCAGTGAACATTTGTGTATAATGTTAGAAAAAATTGAGAATAGTAGTATGGAATTCCTTGTACTGTGCCTCTCCAACTTTTACTGGTACTGACATGATGGATATACACAGGGGCAACAGTTGTTGGTTCTAGGGATAACCTTGTGGGTGACTACTTAGAAGCTTCTCTGGGGCACTTATCCACCTTGCACTGACAATCATGGTGTGGAGCCCCAGAGCTCACAGCACTAAGTTATAGCCCCAAGGAGCTGTGGTTTTAGTGCTGCAGGTTCTAAGCCCCTTATAGTGTGCTTGTATTAAGTTCAGCCAACTAGACTTAATCACCTTTTACAAAAAGTACTTACTAAGATGATATAGTAAGAAGAATTGGTAGAAAACATTCCCTCCTAAACCTGGGAGTTCACTCTCCCACAAATACACAGAAATGTGCCTACTTCATTTCACCACTCACTGAATATAAAAATTTCCTCGAGATGCACATGACTCTAGGTGGAATATTTTATATCTGATCTTCTAGTCTGATGAAATCATTACTAGACATGTTCTGAAGGAATTTGGTGATAACAGTTGAGTTACCATAGTTTGTGTCATAAAGTTAGATGCTTCACTGCAGCAAGGAAATTCTTTTACTTCTCTTAAAGAATTCTCCAAATAGAACATTCAAAACTTTTTTTCCTATCCTCAAGCTTCCAAAGATTCTCCCTCAGTTCATTCTATCACCTGAGAATATTTTAAAATACTTAAAAAAATCACAACTGAGGCCATTTGTTATGCATTCCTTCTTCTTTTTTCCTCTTCATTTCAAAACCCTTTGACATCATCACACACTCTCTTCTATATTTTCTTTGAATCTCTGATAATGAGACTCAAGTGAGACCTTTTTGCTGGCCAAAAGTCAGTTTCTCCACATGTCCTGGGTTCTCTAGCAGATTTCCCCTTCAATTTCTCCCCTTCCTCTTCTATCTTCAATTTTTCTCTATTTATTATTTCCTTTCTACTACCTTCAAACATACCCAAGTCTCTCCCATCTTAAAAAAAGAAAACAAAACAAGAAAAAAAACCCAATAACACCTTTCCTGGATCTCACCACTCCTTCTCTCAAGCTACAATCGTATATCCTCCCCAGCTCCTCTTTTTTTCAGCCAGGTTCTTAGATAATGCTGCCTATATTAATTACCTCCACATTCTCTCCTTTCATTCATTAATGAATGAATTTAATTAATCTTATTCATTAATGAATTCCTTTACAATTTGGCTTCTAACCTCATCATTGATTGGAAACTGCTCATCCAAGTTAACAATAATCACTTAAATACTAAATTTGATGGTCTTCTTTCTAAGCTTTCATTCTTCTTGACCTCTCTGTTACATTTGATACTGCTAGTCACCATCTCTTCCTGGTTATTGTCTCTCCTCTTGGTTTTTGTAACATTTTCTCAACTATTTCCCCTCTGCTCCTTGCCATTCCTGCTTTATAATCCATATCACACTTCCTAAGTGTGGGTGAACACTAATGCTCTATGGAGGTCCCTTCTCTCTTTCTACTGTCCCTCAGTGAATTCATCAATTTTCATGAACTCAGTTATCATTTCTGTATAGATGACTACCAGATTATCCAAATCTCCATCATGTGCCTACTGAATATTTCAAACTAGATGTCCCACAGACATTTTAAACTCACTATGTCTGAAACAATTGACTATCTTTCCCTTCAAATATAACCTTATAGGAGCAGCTAGGGCACAGTGGATAGAGCAGGGGTAGGGGAACCTGCAGCCTTGAGGCCATATGTGGCCCTCTAGGTCCTCAAGAGCGGCCCTTTAGTTAAAGGGCCAAATCTGAATCCAAACTTCACAGAATTATATCCTTATACCAAATTTCAGTTCTCTAGTCAGTGTACCACCATTCTTATAATCTCCCAGGTTCATAACCTTAACATGCTCCTCAACTCCTCATTCTATCACATACATTGAGTCAGTTGACAAATAATCATTTCTACCTCAACAACATTTCTTGCACATGACTCCTTCTCTCTACTCACATGACCACATTAGTTCAGTCTCTTATCAACTTTTACCTGGTCTATTTTGATTACCTCTTAATTAGTCTCTTGCCTCAAGACTTTCCTCACTCCAGCCTACTCTTCACATACCTGCCAAAGTGATTTTCATTAAGTGCAGATCTACCATGTTATTCCTTACTCATTAAAATCTAGTGGCTACCTGTTTCCTTTAATCTAAAATAAAATATCAAGTCTATTTGGCTTTTAAAGTGCCTACCCCCCATCTTTCTTTAACCTCTTTATGCATAATTTACCTCTTTGTACTTTGAGGTTTCAACTGGTCTTATCTCTGTTCCTCAGATGACATGCATCCTCCATTTCAATACTTTTGCACTGATCATCTCCCATGCCTGGAAAGCATTGTCTCCTTACCTCCACCTCAGCACATATAATCAATGCCTCACTTCTCTCAAGACTCAGCTAAAGCAACACCTTTTACATGAAGCCTTTCTTGGTAACAACTATTAGTACACTCTCTCCCACCAACTACCTGATATTCATTTTTATTTATTTGAGATATGTTTATTTGGTATATGCTTGCATATTTACATTTTATATTTCCTAACAGAAAGTAAGCTATTTAAGAGTAGTGATGATCTCATTCTGTGTAGTTATAGCCCCATAGCAAGCACTTAATAAAGTCTTGTTGATTTATTGATTGGTAAAATGAACAGGAATAAATAATTTAACAGCTTAAATCAACCAGATTGAAGAGAGTTTAGAGTTGAGTAAGAGGAGAGGGAGTGGAGACACCTGGTGTAGATGTATTTTTCAAGGATCTTAGTTAAGAAAGGGGAAAAAGATATAGGAAGATTGCTAGTGGAGATGTTCAAGTCAAATGAGGGTGTTTAAGATAGGGGAGACTTGGGCATGTTGGATAAGTGTTTGGGAAGAAGTTAGATAGAGATTGAAATGTGAAAGAGGGCTTGTGATGGTGGAGGAAATCAACTGGCGAACATGGGAAGACACAGAATGAAGGGGGCATGTAAGGGTGGTTTTACCAGAAAGATAGACTTATCATGCAGTTAAGCAAGAGACAATTAATATAGATAGCCTATATGCTCCCATGGCATCCATGCAATGTCAAGAGAACAAAAGAAAAAACTCCAGTATTTTAAGTGGATCTTGTGTACTGAATTTTTTGAAAGAAATGTCACATGGGTTTGCCTGCCATGCATGAGTCATGATTTCCATCATAGGAAGAATACCTACATCAATGAAAACACAGATCCATTGCAATATTGGAGTATACTTATTATGACCAAAAGCGATACATTACAGAAAGATAAGTAAAATGTCAATTTTATATATTTAGTATAAAATGAAGCAGGCAAGAGAAGAGCTTTGCCTCTCCAATGACCTTTGAATCATTCTTCCATTTAGTTATAAAGAAAAGAATTGGTTTTATTGTAACAGAAATAGTTATTTCATGTGTCATAATCATCTAATCTTCCAGTGCTTCTAATAATATTTTTTAAAGAATCAATTATGTAAAACTATGAGTGACAGCAGATTGCTTTATTTTTTACCTATGTAAAGTTAAGAGATAAAATGGAAAGTCTTCACCACTTAGAAACACTGTGGAACATTCATGGGAAGGCATGGAAGCGTCTCACAGAATGAAATGGCACGGCTGCATCATGATCTACATTTTTAGAGAGAGAACACATATCAGCAAGATCATAGGATCCATTAAAACGTTAAAAGATGTACGTACTTGGTTTATTTTCCCTACTAGATGATAAGCTCTCTGAGGTCAATTATTATATTTTGATTAACTTTATTTTTTTTACTAGCTCTAGGCACAGTGTATACCATCAATCAATATTTGTTGAATTATTAAATTGAATATTCTAAATTTCTGCTGATGGCACTGCATCTGTGGTGAACAATTGATTGTAACCAGCAAACTAATTTGTAATAGACATTAAGAGGTAATCTAGGAATAATCTCATATACAACCTAGATTTCGGAGGAGTAGGTTTCAAAGGGTTCAGGAAAAAGACATGTTCTCAAATTATGGAAAATAAGTTAGTTCAGGACAGACAGGAAAAAGCTCAAGGATAAAGACCAAAAGGTGGAACTGTCCAAAGAGCTTATGTAGAAGCCCATCAATCAACTCAGATTTCAAAAGCAAATGAACAGAAGATGGCAACTAGGTCAGATAATGGATAATGAGTACAAGAGCATGGTTCAATTCCTTAAAAAAATTTCAGAAGCGCTAAAACCAAAATCAACTGAGATCAACAAGGAAAATTAAGGATGATACAAATGGTATTTTTATTGATATCAGGGAAAAAGTTGAATTAAAGAATAGATAGTATCATTGATTAGAATTAATAGAAAGATGATATGTCATAGTAGAAAGACGGAAGAGATACTTGAGTCATATTTTATTTCTGTTTTATCTGTCAAAGAGAATGGTATTTGGCTAGGAAAGTCAAGAACGGAAATGACAGAGAAAGTTGATACTCAAGATAATTAAGGTGATAGTATGAGAATGGCTAGCTCTCTCTCGTGCATTCAAATGATCAGGCCAGGATGAACCATGGCCTTAGCAATTTTAAGAAATGGTAGATGTGATTACTGAGCCATGGTCAGTGACCTTTGAAAAATTGTAGACAATTGAAAAGATTATTTTAGAATGTGAGAATGACAAGTGTCTCAATTTTCAAAACAGTAAAGAATGAAGTGCGAATACTATAGATCATTGATCTTGACCTTGATGCTTATTACATTCTAGAATGTCACATTGAAGTACATTTGGTAAAAACTAGAATAAGAAGCAATGACCATAAAGAACCAATATGGCTTCATAAAAACAAAAACAAAAACAAACCCAATTATATAAACTAAACTTATTCTTCTGACACAATTACTAGACTGGTAAATCTGTCAAATGCTATAGTTACAGTTTACCTAGATTTTAAATAAATAGTGATATTTTACAAATTGATAAAGTCTTGTGCTATTCTTGTTGAAAAGATAAAGATCTGTTTTTCAGTTGTATTTGACTCTTCATGATAACATTTGAAGTTTTCTTGGCAAAGATACTGAGTGGTTTGCCATTTCCATCTCCAGCTCATTTTACAGATGAAGAAACTGAGGCAAACAGGGTTAAGTGACTTACCCATAATCACATAGCTAGTAAGTGTCTGAAACCAGATTTGAATGCAGGATGATGAGCCTTCTTTATTCCGGGCCTGGCACTCTATGCGCTGTGCCACCTAAGTGCCCAAAGATGAAGACAGGGGCTAGATAATAATATTACATGCATGACTAGTTTAGACACATTGTTGGAACTGATCTTACCGGATATTTCAGTTTGTTCATTCATAACCACTGAACCAGTTGTGCATGTACATTTGTCCATAATCTGAAGTTCTTTAACTTATTTACAAGATGCAAGTGTGAATTTTTTTAAATGGCCTACAAAAAAATGCTACATCCATGGCTTATGCTTCCAATTCTCTCTTTCTTTAAAATAAACTTGCCTTTTGAAATGCAATGTTCTATTTTTTTTCTCATCATTTAAAAATTTTCTTTTACCTTTGTGATCCCTCCTATACAAAGCCAATGCCACTTACCTGAAGCATATGAAAACATTTACTTACGAAATGTAGCAATGGAAAAAAAGTGAAATATTTTATGGGTTGTTTTGTTATTGGAAAACCTTGTTGACTTTGCAACACTTTTTAGAGTCTCAAAGCTCAAATTATGGTTTTAATATAAGTTCAGGATGCTGGCTTAATGTGTTCAAAGAAAAGACTTAGTGCTATACAACAATCACCCTTTTAACATAAGTGCTCCTGGCGGAATGCCTTTCTCCTTTACTGGATAAGTAAGAAAAATGTTGCTTCAAAATGTTGCTCTCTCCCTGCCCTCCATGAAATGACCAACAAATACATTTGAGTCCCCCAGGCCTGATTTACTTCCAAAAAGTTTGTATGTGTGCATGTGTATGATTATGTTGAAAGTCATTTTCCTTTTGATTTGTTTTGCTTGTTTCCCTAAACTAATACATAAGGTTTCTTTTTTCTTCTTGCTGTGAATTTAGCTAAAATGTATGTTTTATACACACATATACATATATACATACATATATGATCTATTATATCAAATACATATTTGCTATAATATAACTATTATAGTTACTATAATATAGAATATATGCTATACATACATTTTTTTCCCCTTGAAAATGAGTCTATGGCTTTGGCTAGTTGAGGGATACAATATATAACATGTGCTATACATTATATGTTTTATTACACATTTAAATTTATTTTTAACTTTAAAATGAGGATAATAATAGCACTTCTCCCTGGGTTATTGCAAGAATAAAATCATTTAATATTTGTAAAGTGTTTGCAAACCTTAAAGTGATATATAATTACTTGCAATTATTGAATCCTACATGGAAGCTTGACTAAGCAGCACATACCACACTAACATGAATTTAGTACAATGCTTTGATACACAGTAGGTGCTTAATAAGTGTTAGCTGAGAATTGTTTCCATCCAGCAACGGATCAGATGCTGGGTTCTCCCCAACGTTACTAGCCTAGCAGACCAACAATGTCTGAGTATACATCAGCTCCCAGCTCCCAGCTCCCAGACAAGATGAGTCATGCCAGGTCTGAGAACACCTATATCTTGTAGTCTAACTTTCAACAGAAGTTCTGACCCTCCGTGGTGAAAAAAAAATGTATAGACACCACAGTCTAGGAAGAATCACAATCTACTCAGTATGAGTCAGATGAAATGCCTACTTTCACAAATATTTTTCTTAGCAAATATAAAAATAATTGAAAAGAAATGGGATTTGACTGGTACAAAGGAGTGGGTCAAGTAGTGATTGGAGAGCAAAGAGGTGAAGGAGTTAATATGGCTGCTCAAAGTTTCTGGATTATAGATTCATACAACCACATATTTGTAAGAATGACAGTTTGTTCTGTGTCATTGGCTTTCTATTATGGATTCTTTGAAGAGCAACATAAAGAATTGACCAAAATGTTTTTTGTTTTTGCTTATGTACAGAGTTTATAATTCAACAACAAAGCATTTGTGTGTATATATATATGTATATATATCTTGTTAAAATAAAGACTGACAGTGTGGCAGCTATTGGACCTATGCTGTTTAAGGCCTTATATTTAAAAATATTTTAAAAATTAAAATTTTTGGTTCTCTTTTGCACTTTTAAAATTTCTATTCATTCTCTCTTTGGAATTGGCACATATTTTGCATGACAGAACCTAAACTTCCCCAAAACAATACTTTATTGTCTTTGTTTTGTTGTTGTTGTTTGTTCTTTGTGCTCAGAGAGGACAAAAATGACATCATGATGTCTGGGTCAATGTATAGTGTCCCTGGCTGTGGTTGATCATACCAATACAAGCACTTAATTGGTGTGCACACTGCTAATTCAACCAAAACTGGTCAGACAGGGTTATTTGAATTCATTAGCTTTTCCATAAGATTAAGTAGTTTTCAGCATAATGGACACTCCCTAAATATTAAATGATATTGATGGTGACAGGTTTTTCAGCAAAACTTGTGAGTGTGATGGAATGGAAAGAGCATTGAACAGGAGGTCAAAAAAAACCCCAGATTTTTCCTTGGCTCTCTAACTAGTTGTCTAACCCTAGAAAAGTCACTTCATTATTCTGAGTCTATAGTTATCAGGTTTAGCTGTCTTCTAAGATATTTTACTAGGTCTAAAATTCTAAGGTTTTCCTCTATGTTTATTTATCTTATGCTTGGGCATTTAGGTTTTTTTCTCCCCTAATCTAAAAGCACTACAGTGTGCTTGTCCCCATTAACTTCATCCTATATGCTAGATTTGGTGTACATACTTGATATGATCTTGATAAGCTAGTAAATGGATTGGAAACAAACAAGAAAACCAATAAAAATTAATAGAGTTGGAGAGTCAAGTAAATAAACAGAAAAATAAAAATGAATGAATGAAGAAATAAATTAATGAATGAAGATAGAACATAGATAATTAAACAAATAAACAAATTAGCAGGCAAATGAATGAATGAATGAATGAATGAATAAAATGCTGACTGACTGAGTGAGGGTGTCGCTTCTTAATCCCTCATAAGAAGTAGCAGAGGACTATTTTCATATTGCTCTTTCTGAAAAGAGGAAAAGAGAGAGTTTCAGATATTGAAGACACTACTCAAAGTGTGGGTAATATTTTTTTCCTACTTAATTGTCCATTATCCACACTTGTCCACAATCAATTGTCTTCTATGCAGCCTCATCTCCCAATTACTGTCAGAAAGTTCAGAAGATTTCTGTACCAACCCTATCACCATTAGAAAGAGCACAGGCAAATGAATCACTAGAAAGGACCTTTCTCCAAGGATAAGATATGTGACAATGGAGAATGCCCAGCTCCAGGCATGTTCTATGGGGTGTCTTTTAGCCACAGCAGGTTTATGGATGTTATAAATCACTACTCATCAAAGGAATAACCAAAAACAAAAACAAAACAAAACAAACAAAACTTATGAGGTTCACTCATGATACTGTCATGACAAAAGAAGAAATTTACATTTTTTGGACTATGAGAGGACAGACACACTAGAGGGACACCTGATATGATAGGATTAGCATTTCCCACCTATAACATCATTTTACCTGAAAGGAAACATAGCTGTTTCTAGGGTCTGATTGATCCCACCTGTTAATACCTATTACACTATCTATATTTCTCAGGTATACCTTGCTCAATTGACACCCCAAGAGTTTATTCATTTTGCAGTTATTTCCAATGGAACCTGCTTTTCTGTTGTTTCTTCCTAGATTTTTGTTATTTGCATTCTGCTATGGAAAGGTAATTAAATATTTTTTTGGGGGAAGTTATTTTGAACTTCTCTACTTTGTTGAAGCTAGTCATTGTTAAGGTTTCTTTGCTGATTCTCTGGGCTTTTAAAAATTAATCATCATGTCAGCAGCAAATGGGGATAATTTTTATTATCATATTTATGCCTTTAATTTCCTTCTCTTCACTTAGTGAATTCTGCTACAAACAGCAACATGCCTCAATTCCAAGCTAACTTAGAGCTTCTTGGGCTCTTCTGATGCTGGAACATCTATCTGCCCCTATGACCTTTCACCTTGGACCATCTGGTCCCTTTCTCCCTTGGTGAATCCCTCCATTTGCCTCCTTTCTGGAAAGGGGCCTAGGATGGTCAGTCTTTATTCCTCTTCAAGCTGTATTTCTGACTTTCCTGTCTTCCTTCAAGTCCCTGCTAAAATTCTGCTTTCTACAGGAAGTCTTTCCCAATCTCCCTAAATGCTGATGCCTACCTCTGTTGATTATTTCCAATTTATCCTGTATAGATTATTTATACATAATTATTTCCATATTTTATTTCCCATTAAATTGTGAGCCCTTTGAAACCAGGGTTTGTTTTGTATCTCTGCTGTTTAGTAGAGTGGCAGGCACAGAGTAAGTGGTAAAAAAAAAAAAAAAAGATTATTAAATGAGTGACTGACTGACCTTATTCCTTTATTTTGAAGGTTAGGAGTTGAAGAGGTTTGTAGAATTTATTTATTTGATCATCAAATTGATCATGGCACATATCCTTCATTTTACATATGAGGAAACAGAGTCTCTGAAAGTTTAAGTATCTTGCCTAAGATTAGACAAACAGAAAGCTGTCCAGCTGGAGTTTAAATACATTTCCTTTGACTCAATATCTAGGACTTTTTCCTACTACACAATTATTGTGTTAATTCAAATTCAAATTACTTCAAAATTCAAATCCATGTATGTTAAACCAAATGTTGTACATACATACATACATACATACATACATATATTTTTACACTAATGGCGCTGTGACTCTTATCAGTTGCTGTTTAAAAATGCCTGCTACTTATATACATAAAAACAACTATCTGGCAAGCCTTTCTTTCTACCCTCCTCAGCATTATAGTAATGATATATTGAGTTAGGCTCCCTTCACCACCAGTATCTTTCCCCCTACCTGTTTACAGACTCCTCAGGTTGAATGTTGCCTTTTGATAACATTTCCTTACCTCTCTTGCCCCTTTGGCATTGGCCTTGATATTTATTTCAACAAGAATTCACTTGCATAATAATAAAATTTCATGAGACTGGGTGTTTATGTAGTGTCATTGGTCAAGAATCTGAAATCCCTGGTGGATGGCCCAGTAACCCAGGGATAGCCCACTGCACATATGTAACACCTTTTGAGATGATACTATGTAATTTTTAGAAATAATTCATCTTAACTACCACAAGTAAACAATTGTACCCTTGCTAAACTTTAATTGTGGCTTTGTATTTCTTAATTTCAGAAGAATAAGCCTTATCAATTTCTTATGAGGCACCTTTGTCTCTTTAGTTTCCTTAGGGCTTTTGATTCAAACAACTGAAAACCAATTAGCTGCCATGATATTTATCATTAGTGCTACCATGATATTTTTAAGATAAATAAATGGAGTTTACTATATTGTTCTCCTAAAATTCTAAACAAAGACCATAGCTGATGCAAGGACAGTGAAAAACAGTCCTCCACTAATTCAATTCCTGTTTATATCTTTCTTTTTTTTATTTTTTAATAAACCATTGCCACTTAAATTGAGAAAATGATAGTATAATGGAATTTGAGATTGTTTTATTAGCTTTCAGAATGAGACTTAGATTTGTGGTTAATAACATTCTACCAAATCATTGACACTATTTGGATTCTAGTAGATTGCTATAAATTCCCTTTTTAACCTTTAGGAAGGGTAGGGACCTCCCTAGGATTAATTGCCACAGACATTGACAATACTTCTTTGCCTCAAATAATCACACTTATGTTGCTAAAAGAAACATATCAAGACGGTAAGAGGGAATCACAGGGAAGAAGAAATACATAGTAACAAAATAACAAAATAATCAACATTAGTGACAAGGAGCATTGGATTATTATAAAAATTCTGTATTATACCGATTTTGGTTAGATGAACCTTGGGCCTTAATACAGATGGTCTACAGAGTGCTTCCCATTTGTATATTGACGATCCATGTGTAGATAATTGTGTATTTACTTAAATTCCATCAACATTTGCCTAATATAAGAAGAAGAAGGCTTCCCAGTGTTCTGAAATTGTAGATCATCACTTAGACGTCATTACCTTATATTCTCCCATTTGTCTGGATAAGAATACAATAATAGATTAAACCAACATTATATTCTACAAATCAGTGTCCCAGGGAAGAATAGAAAAAAAACGTTGCCTTTTGCTTCATAGGTATTATTGCTGCCTACAAAAGAGATGAGATAATCTTTTCCTCTTCCTATTTTAAAATTTATTCAAAAATGTTACATGAGAAAGCAGCAACAGAAGTCTAGTAGTTAAGATGAAGATGGGAAAGTCTAGCTGGCCAGTTTCTTCTCCATCCAATAAACCACATAGAAAAAAAGACACTCAAAAAGACTGTGGAGAAAATAATGATAAAACCATAAACAGATTTCAATAAGACCCTTCATACAAGCCAGGAATACACAAGGGGAGAGCCAGAAGTATTCAAGCTGATTTGAAGGGAGAAATTCCAGGGTTTCCTAAGGCCAGTGAGATTTTGGTCCTGGCCTGTCAGAGTCACAGTGGCAGACAGGGTTAGTCCTTGTGCTGAGCCGTGTGCAAAAACCCAGAGATCTTCTGAAGTATTTTATGTCAGTGCTCCTTTTACAACCAAAATAGGACACAGAAAATAGGCAAGGAGGTTTCTTCTACAGGACTAAAAACCAGTCTATATTCAAACATCAAGCCAGCACATATCAAAGTCCCAGAACAAGATGAAACCTAATACTAGTTGGTGATTGTGCAAAGAGAGAAGAGAGATGGAGCAACAGCCAGAGTATTAGAGTTTCTTTTTAAGATTTCCTCCTATTTATCAATGTCTTATTTGTCCATAGTTATTTCTATGTTGTCTTTCTGTCATTAGAAAATGAGCCCCTTGAGAACATGATCTTTTTTCCCCCTTGTATAACCTTTATCTCCAGTGCTTAGCATAGTTCATGACACATGGGAGGCACTTTATAAATGCTTCTTAGCTTGACTTGAATCCAGTTGAGGCTTCCATAAGACAAAAGGAGAAGGTAAGCATTGTAGCAGAGAAGAGGGTCCAGTCTCAGCCTCCCCCATCCAGATATGCATTGACTGTAGCATCCAGATTTCAGAGGAAACAAGACCATGTAAACCCTGAATAGCTCATCCAAGAGTGCAGGAGAGGCAATGCATAAAATCCTTGCATAAAATCCTAATTCAGGAATTAAGGATGAAGATATGAGTAAATATATGAAAATTCCAAATAAAACGGAAAAATGGCATTTTAGAGAGAAGGAGCATTTCTCAGCAAAGAAGCAGAGATGATCACAAAAGGTAAAGTGTATAGTTCTGATACATTGCAAAGCTTTTACAAAAACAAATGGAAACAGATAACTTAAAATATCTTTGTAGCGAATTTCACTGGTAAAGGTTTGATATCCATGAATACAGAAATTGATGCAAATATATAATAACCAGAGCTGTTTCTTTATAAGAATAAAATTAAATATTCAAAGGATATGAGCAGTTGTTATACAAATTAAGAAATGCAAGCTATCAAAAATCACATAAATGTTACAAATCACTACTGATCAGAGAAATGACCAGAAAGATCAGAGAAAAACCAGAAATGACCAGAGAAACCTCTGAGGTTCACTCAAGAGATTGTCACACATGAAAAAAAAAGGAAATTTGCAATTTTTTTTTTGGCCTATGGAAAGACAGACACACTAGAGGGGCACTTGTTGTGATAGGATTAGCCTTCCCCCCCATAACATCATTTTGCCTGAAAGAAGACAAAGCTGTTCCCAGGGCCTGATTGATCCTACTTCCCTGATTTGAATTCCTGGTTGAGAGATATAAAAAGTCTCAGCTGGGTGCAATCTGGACCTCTCAGACTGGGTAGTGCCCAGTAAAAATTGTTCTCCAGGTTCAGTCCTCTTCACTCTATTCCTGTTCATTCAAGTCTTCCTGCATTTCTCTGAAACTATCCATTTCATTATTTCTTATGGCAACAGTTGTATTCCACTACATTCATAAATTATAATTTGTTGAACCATTCCCCAATTCATGATCATCTTCTTAGTTTCCAGGTTTGCTGCCACAAAACATGTTGCTTAATTCCTTTCTAACTTTTGCATTATTTTCCTCTTTCTTTGAACTTCTTTGGTAGTATAGACCCAGTAAAGGTACTTTTTGAAAGGAATGGATAGTTGAAAAACTTTTAGGCATAGTTCCAAATGACTTTCCAGAATGACTGGTTCAATTCACAACTCCACCAATGGTGTATTCATATGACTGTTTACCCCAAAACCCTGGGAACTTGATACTAAAACCTTATCTAAATATGAAACAATTTTAAGGAGTATCAATTTAATATTTTACATTTAAGAACTCCCAATTCTTGACTTCTGGTAAAATGGGCTAGGTTTGGGCCAGTCTTCTTGTTGGTGGTCATCTCCAAGACTATTGAAGTAATTTCCAGGGATTCTTTACCTTGCAACCAATTAGCTCTCATCCAGTGGGACTAAGGTCCCTGGACCTTCTCTGACTCATAAAGTCTCCTGCAAGTCTAGACATGTCTATCTCACTATATATACATCTCCATTAACAAAAAAATCTAGAAAGACCAAACATGAAAGAAGCAGCTCAAACACAGGTTCCTGCTTGCCTAGTCAGTATATATGCTTTCAGTACTGTGTTCATGGCTAGCTACATGGATGCTGGGGTGCTATGTAAGGCAAACTGTCCCTTCCCCTTCATTATGGGCAATGAATAGGAGTCATGATATTTTTTGCACCTGGAAAATGAGAAATCCTGGAGACAGAGGCACTCTTTTTTCTTAAATATCCATTGAATCAATCATAAGCATCTCCTATTCAGCTGCCAAAAAGAGGACACTATATCACATCATCTCAAAGCAGAAGCTCTTCATCACTGAGTCACACCATAAGCAAATACCAAAGTTTTTGGTTAACCAGAACTAAGAAGGGCACCACGAACTATATTCTATGAGATGGCCTTTCTCAAAATTAAAGCACCTTTAAAATTAATTCCAGCTTCAACTCTTTGATCCTATGATAGTTTGATCCTATTTTTGACTTATTCTTTAATTTACTTTAAAGTTAATTGTTTATATATCTTACCTCTACCATTTGAATCTAAGCTTTCTGAAGGCAGGGACCATATGACTTAAAATTTTTTTGGATCTTCATCATCCACTGACTCACTGATGAAGATCTCCTATTATTAGTTGATTTGTGAGTATTTACTAAATTGGAGTGACTTTCTTCTTTCTCTTCATCTTCTTCCTGTTCACCCTTGCCTTCTTCCCTCCTTTCTCACCTGCCACTGTTTTTTTATATTTTTCTTTCTCTCAGTCCATTCCCTTCCTTTTCCTCTCTTTTTTTCCTTCTCTGATCCTCCTTACACTTGCTTTAAGAAATCTATCTTTGAAGAGATCAGGGAATTAATTTTTTTTTATTTTTTCTTAACAGAAAATATTAATGTCCTAAATAGAAATCAGCTTCCTTTCTATGATCGCCAAATCAGAGGTAATGTGGAACAATGCATTTAAGTGACTTTTCTTCAAGTCAATATTCAGTTTCATGAATGAATTCATGAATTCAATTTCTTGAGGTCAGCCTTACCTACTTATTTCATGAAACTAAATCAGAAGTTAGTAATTAATTGCTCGTTTTCTTTATTGTCAGGCACATTTAACATTAGATGGATTGTCCATAGTAAACAGTTTTTTTTTCAACATCAGGGTTACATAAAATAGTCCATTTATCCCCTCTAAAGTGATTTGGTTATAGTATATATTTTGATGACAGATTTTAAACTGATCCTCCCTTGTAATTCATTGTACTGGATGGCAATCAGCCTGCTCCCACCTCACACTCTTTTGCTGTACTTTGAGTAATGTTCAGTTTTATTTTTTTAGAGATTGTTGTATTTAATGATTTTCCAGTCTACTCCATCACTGCAAAAATAATGCTAATAAAAAGTTTGGGCCTTTGTTTCAAAGAGAAGCCTGGGATTTTTAAAAATCAGTGTAATTTTCCAAAAGTTATCCAACCCACTCCCCTCATTTTGTTCAATTTTGGGCCTAGCATATTGTCTGTCAGTCAATCAGTCAATTAGCATTTATTAAGCAAACATCTATTATGTGCCAGATTGTAGGAAGAACCAGTTCATTTTCAATGTCTATTGAAAATACATATTCTGATTATATAATTATTCAGAAATGTAAATAAGAAAAGTTAACAGGATACAATGTTTACATTATTATAAAAATATAACCTCAAACTTCTGATACTTTAAAATTATTAAAGCAAACTAAAAAGAAACAAAAATACATACATAAAAAGATGTATATAATAACATTAACAAGGTATGACAAAATCGTCTAGTTTGTTTCTTTGACCTGTTTTTGAACTTATTGTGTTTTATCCAATTTGTTGCTGCCATCATTGTTTAGATAGATCTATTTTTCACTTGTTTGGGGCTCTTTATTAGCAATACACCAAGTTCATATTTCTTCCACTATTTCCATCAATAATTCACATTCACAGTTTCTTGTGGAGGAACAGTATTCCATTACATATACATAGTAAAATTGGTACAACACATTCTAGTCAATGAATATCTTGACTTTTTCAGTCATAAACATAATATTTAAGTAACAAAATTGTAACTATGATAATTTTTAAAATGATTTTTAAAAAGATGTAATAATTGAAGCAATCTTGTCCAGAGGAAATAGGAATGGAAAGCATATGGATTAATAGTTACTTCAGGTAGAGGAAGGAAGTATGGATAATGGATAAAGTAGTGGGGTCTAGCAGATTGCCTTGTTTACTATGTCTCATTTATCTTCAATTACTTTCTATCTACAACTGATTCCCTACTGCCATGACCCTTCTCTCCTCTAATGTTGCCACCATCCTAGGGCAGGTCTTTATCAACTCATATTGATGGAATATTGCAATAATCTGCTGGTTTGACTCCCTGACTCAAGTCTCTCCCTATTCCAGCCCATCTTTCCTCTACTCAGCTGTCAAATTGATCTGCCTAAAGCTCAGGTATGAATTTTCAATCACCTTATTTAATGATCTCCAGATGCTTCCTATCATCTCTATAATGGAATATAAAATCATCTGTTTGGCATTCATAAGTCCTTGATAATCTGGTCTCCTCTGATATTTCTAGTCTTTTGACACCTTACTCACCTCCAGGTACTTTGAGATCCTGTGATATTGGCTTTTTTGCTGTTACTCACATATGCCACTCCATCTATTGAATCTGACACCCCTCAACCCCAGTTAGATTGTGATGTCCTTGAAAGCAGGGACTTTCATTTGCCTTTCTTTGTATCTTAAGCACTCAGCATAGTGCATGGCATATATTAGGCACTTAGTAAATGCTTATTGATTGACTGTGATTTAATTTTTCTAAGCCTCAATTTACCCATCTGTAAAATGGCAATAAAAAGCAAATACACAATTTATGTGAAGTATTTTTTAAACTTTAAGATGTTATAGAAATGGAACTATTAAGTGACTGGCCTCTGCTCACTGAAAGTAAAAACAACAACAACCACATAGATTGTGGGAAATAAAAGAGACTCTTAAGATCATCAAATACAAAGGCATGTTTTTTCCCTCCTTGATAGTATTTTCTTATTTTTTTGCAATTACATGTAAAGATAGTTTTCAACATTCATTTTTATAAAATTTTGAGTTCCAAATGTTTCTCCTTCCCTTCTTCCTTTTCCTCCCTCTCCCCAAAGGCAATTTTATAAAGGTTATACATCTGCAATCATATGAAACATATTTCTACATTACTCATATTGAGAAAGAAGAATCAGAACAAAAGAATAACCATGAGAAAGAAAAAACAAACAAAAAAAATGAAAATAGTATACTTTGATCTGCATTCAGACTCCATAGTTCTTTCTCTGGATGTGGTTAGCATTTTCTATCATGAGTCTTTTGGAATTGTCAAAGACATGTTTTTAAAGATAATGTTAAGCATTAGGGACCAGAGACACTTCCCATAGTGACAAAATTATTTAGTAGAATCCAGATTTTCATGAAGTGTAGTCCCTGGCTGTCACACCCTGCATGACTCAAAAGTCACTTAGTCAAAAGTTGACAACTCAAACTCCACATAATGAAAAAGACTTCTCCCATGGCTAGTGCCTTCCATATGCAATTACCTTCTATCTACTCTGCACATATTCTATATCTATTTCTATGTCTATATTATCTATATCTATCACTTATTACCTATTATCTACCTATCTCTATGCCTATATCTGTCTATGTGCCTACCTACTTATTTTAAATGTACATAGTTATTTATATGCTGTTCATTAGTATGTAAACTCCTTGAGGGAAGGACAACACTACTGTTTTTCTTTGTACTCCTAGCACTTAGCACAGTATCTAGCATATAGTAAATGCTTAGTAAATGTTCTAATTCTTAGTTTGAAATTGTCAAAATATAGGAAAATTTGATGAGAAATATGTAATTCTTTGGGAGAAGACAGGCAAACCACTTTACTCCCACAGAAAACTTGTATACTCTGACCTGAACCCTTAGTAATATATCATTGGTAGGTATGTACTATATGCTGAGACACTTTGTCAGGAAAGGTCAAATCATGATCAAATGTATCTGTGAAAGGTATTAAGTTATGCAACATAGGAAAAAAGATTAAAGAAATAAATATGGGAAATACTACTTGTTTTCCAAGTGGTATCCTTGTTCTATTGTCATCCAGACTTAGAGATCTTCATATCACTGCTGACAATATGTGACAAGATAAAGAATAGCTCAGTGAAGACAAAATGCAAAGAATAGCAAAATAACAAACACAACTTATCATAGATTTAACTATTGAATTTCTTTGTGGAGAAATTTCTTGTTAAGCTATTTGATCTTCCAAATTTGACCTATGATGCCTGTCAGGACTAGAAGAGAAACAAAACTTATATCTTATGATGAATTGGCTGTATTAAGTCAATATGTCTTGCTATATTTTAGTCAATGGCTATGTGCAGACTTGCTCAGGGTGCCCATTTTAATCACACAAATAGGATGTATAGCTATCTAAAGAAGTAAATCATTTTGGTTCAAAATTTTAAGTTAACTTAATTTCTATAATAGATCAGCACTTTATTGGATGTATGAACCCATGTCATGCATGGGATGAGCTTATGTCATCACTCAAAATCCTGAGAAAGGGAATGGCTATTGTGGGGGAATATGCCTTAACTAGAGCCTATGCCAAAAACTCCAATAAAATCTCCCCATCTTCTTAGGTCTGAGTGGACAATTTCACATTCTTCCCTTTGTGGTGAATAACAATAATAATAATTTCTAGTTATAAGGGGACAAGCATTTTGCAGTATTACATTTGCAAATACAACTTCAAGGCCTGGCTTGAGTTCCACCTTTTTTGTGAAGCCAATCCCAACTTCTCCGTTATTGCTAATTAATTTCTCTTTTATAAGTCTGAAAGTAGACTTAGATTCTACTCTGCAATTTAGCATGTATACTCTGACTAATGTTATTCTCTTCTTATTTAATGTTTGTTACTGATATCATTTTAACTAGATTATATATTCTTTTTCTCATAAGCCATATATCCCCTAGTGGTTCTCAAAGTGATTAAACCATAACAAATCAAAACTCAGGATCATATATTCCTAACATAGAAATGTTTTGACATCATTTAGTCCAATCCTTTATTTTTATAATCAAAGAAATTTAATCCCCATGAGGTGAAATGATTTGTCCAAGGGTACAGAATTAATTGCTGATTGATCAAAATTAGTGTCCTTTCTGTTATACAGTCTAAAAAATAAATAAATATGTGGATAGCTACTGACTGAAAAAAAAAGTCCCTAATAGAAAAACATTGGATGAGAAATGAAAAATGATTAAACTATAAATAATCCTAGGAATTTAAATCATCATAAAAGAACACTTTGAACTAAAACATTTATGAAGGTTTATTTTACTTTTCTAAGAAATGAAATTCTTTTTTTATGACTGTACAGAATATAGAAGAGACACAATTCCTGGCAAGTGGGCTTTCAATGTATTTGTAACTAAATATAAGAAGGAAAAAAACATCTAACATATAGGATTAATTGAAGTTTTGGACCACCATTATTTGTCGGGAATAGGAAATTAAGAAGGGGAAATTAAAGATCTATTTGAGTAGTTTAGTTGAGATAATTTAAAGAACTTCAGTTTTGAAAAGGTGATATTTTGAAAGAGGATTTAAAGAATGAACAATGACTTAGAAAGGAGGAAGCAAGTTTTAAGTGAAGTATTATTATTTATTCATTTGTAACATTTGTTTTTAATCACCTCAGACAGAAAGATGACTACTGTCCCGTTGTATTAACATCACAGTAGGAGCCAGGAGGGACACAACTCTACTAAATTCTACCTGAAGACAAAACTTCCTCTGAAGCTGTTCTCATAGCAAATCAAATCATTTTCCTATAAGAAACTGGATGGTTTTGAGGGTGTTTTTCTTGGGAAAGAGACCCCCTCTTTTCATTGGTCAGAACTGTTTAATTTGTGGTGGTTGAGTTCTTGATCTCATCCATTTAACAACTTTTCAACTCTCTTATTTTAATTCATATGCTCAACTCCTTCATTTCTGGACTTTTGCAAAAATATTGTATTCTGATTCTATATCAGAAATCAAAATTGGTTTTTCAAAATATACTGATGAAAGATGAAAAACATTCCTAAGGCCAGACTAGTCCATCATATCATTATAACCTAGTATGTTGATTATCTCTGTAAAAATTCCTTTAATCTAAATGCCTTTGTTCCTTTGCCTAATCAACTTGGCTATATCACAAAGAATAAATTGAAACTATACATCTATATTTGCATAACACAATAGGTTGGCCATTGATACTATTTCCTTGGATTAAATTATAGACTAATCATCAAAACAAAGGAGTCAGATTAAATTGAATATTGAATGATAAGTGGGGCTTTTCAGTTTTGAAACATCACATCTTGGCCACATTATTTATGGCTGCAGATGTGAGGGATGATCATTCACTAAATAAAAATGAAAGTTGTCAAGCAAACTCTGCCTTGCTCCTCATTCTACTTAAATATTGACATCTTTATATGTATTATAAGGTCTCTTTCCTAAGGACTTATGATGGTGTAAGCTGAAGCAACACATCTATCCTTTGCAAAATTCTATTACAAACTAAACTATTTCATACTTTATTGGATCTGTGATATCATTAATATGAGGTGAATCATGTCTTCTCATAAATACTTTGCAAAGGGATACCCCAAATTCTAACTCACTTGATACTGATTTGGATATTAATAGAATGTATGAACTATAAAACAGTTATCCCTTGTTGTTGCTATGTGCCAAGTTCACTTTCTTTTTTTTTGGTCAGTCATCTCTTAGATAGCATTCTTTATGAGGTTTGTTTTACACAATTCTTATTGGTAATGTATTTGAAGAATACTCATGCCCTACATACAATGTGCTGCCAAGGTCTTCCCTTGTCAGGATAGGTTTTCTGGTCACTGGATTGTAGAGGATAGGAACAAAGAAAGCCAATACACTGCCTTGATAAGCTGAAACCTGCAGATGGCCTTAATGAGTTGAAGCTCAGTCTAATATAGAGCTGTGCTGCCCAGCACAGTGACATCTATCAGAAATTACATGCTCAGTAGAGATGAGAGATACAACACCCAGCAAAGAACAGGAAGCAGTAGTGTTAGGATTTCACCCGAGGACATTGGCAGCCCTGAAACATTGGAATTGTGAGCTACCCTGGATAATCATGTGTCCTGGCTCTGCATGTCCACATCTGTGCCTAACCACATGAGTTTCTGTCATCTACCTTTTCTTTATACTATGTGTCTAAATGTACTCTTTTCAGAATATATGACCTCCTTTAGAGAATGAGAGCTTGGAAGACTTGAGAACATAATTGCTCCGTGCTACATGTTCCTCAGTGCTTGGTGGACCCTAGAGAGAATATTATGTCAGCATGAGTACCCTCTTCTTTTGGTAGTTTGATTACTTGTATCTATCCTATGTGTCCATGGGAAAAATACTTTCTTGTCATTTTGTTTGCTGTGCTATTAGATATAGTGTCTATTTTTTGTTTTTAATTAAAAAATCAATTAATGTGCATGTATTTTTTGTCCCTTCCACTCCCTCCCCTACTCCAGAAAGAAAAAGAAACTATGGTAAAAAATGCACAGTCAAGCCAAACAAATTATCATATCAAACAATTCTAAAAAAGTTTGTTCATTTTGTATATTAATCTTTTCCCTGTCAGAAAGTTGGTAGCATTCTTACCCTAAAGAGGCCAAATAAAGAGAAAAGGATGTTTATACATTATGCTAGTTGTTCTGAAATAATATGACCTTTGACTGGCTAGTAAGAGACAAATGCATCATTGAGATCTCCTGAGCTATATCTTTGGGTATTGACTCACAGAGCATATTGAACCTAGGAAAACTTTTTAGGGGGCCCATCTAAGAGGGGTGCCCTAAGTGTCATGCATAATAGTTGTAGATTTTCATTTAAGGAAAGTTAGCACTCAACAAACAAGTTGAATGACTCCTTAAGTTTATGAAAGCAGGATTCTATGTAAACTAGATAAATGCTTTGTCTAGATAAAGATGAAGGGAAATAATACAGCATACAATTGTCAAGTGTTATTCACTTCTCTTTATCTAAGTGCTTCTGTGGAAAGAATCAGCATAGAAGAGAAAAAAAGTCAGAGGTAGGGAGAGAAAGTCAATGGGGAGATATTTGGTCAACAGCTCTTTGGTAAAGCAATGTCTTCGAGTATCATTTTTCCCTATTGAAATGAAAAGGTCAATCTCCTGATTCTGAGCAGTTATTCATTTTTTATTATTTGAATAATCAAAGCCTCTCCTAACTAAAGATTGATTCACTGAAGAGACTGAAAGGAAATTGTGTGCCCAATGACATTCTGTGTGTTATTTCTGATAAAGGTTCTGCAGGTGGCTCATACTAAACAATCACTAAATAAGAAACTGCATATATTGCAGGCATCATTTCTGTGAGTCACACTGCACTGACAGCAATCTATTAGATAGTGCCCTTTATCTCTGATGAACTTTTATAATGATATACCATACCTCTCAGCTTCTGATCTGAGTACCAAAGATGCTAACTGCCTTTCAGATTACAACTTGACTGCAGATTTGTTTTTATTATTGATGAATTAAAAACTTCAACAATCACCTTAAAAGAGTATGCAGTCTATGGTAAAATTCACATGGTTTAACTCTTTCTTACATGAAGAAATTAGTACTTCATTATGCATCAGCAGTATGAAGAAGTGGAAGGAGCAGAACACATTACCAACACACCTAGATTTTTGTCTTAGTTCCACTACTAGTCATAATCGTAGTCAATAAACATTTCTTGAGGGCCTACTATGTTCCAGATGCTGTGCTAAGCTCTAGGGATACAAATATGAAAAAGAAAACACAGTCTCTGCCTTCAAGGAGTTTCTAATTTAATGGGTGAAGACAAAAAAGAAAAACTACAAGTGGGGGAGTCATGGAGAGGGATAGAGAGGAATGTAGTTATGTAGGGGAAGTCAAAGAAGCCCCAGAGTAGTGCAGCCAGGCAAGAAATGAGGAACTGTATAAGCTACACTCTTTCTTGAAATGAAGGTTTTGGAGATCATGATTCCATTCTCCAATCAGAGGGGCAGAGGATAGTGATGAGATGGAGTCCCAAGGAGGATGGAATTTTATAGGATGATGGCAACACTGAGTTTCTTCAACTACCAAATGTGGATAATACCTATAATACCTTAAATATGTAAAATCAATTTCTTTCCAAAAAGTAGTGTATGTATATGTATGTGTGTGTATGTGTATTTGTAAATTTGTATATTTACAAATATATATATATATATGTTTGCACATATACTTGTATATATGCATATACATGTACTTATGTATATATTATGTGCAAGTATCTACTCTGGAGGCTAAGTGTTTTATATCTCATGCTCCCATCAAGGTTCTCCTGTTATGGGAGTTCAAAGATTTCTAGTCTCTCTGTTATTGGCTCCAGATCTTACTGATTGTGTTCCCTTAATTTTACTTTTACAAAAAAAAATATTTAATTCAAACATAAAACAACCACTTCTCAACACCTGGGGTACAATTTCATTCCCACCATCACTTTAGTCTCTGGAGAGAGGAAGGCAATTAAGGACTAAACTAAGTTCCCACCAAACACAGACCCACCAAGTTCCAAATCCAAACCTCATCTTTGCCCCCATCCCCATTACCCCTTGCACTTGAGTCTCGAGGCTGATCAAAAGAAGCTGTTACCACCCATATTATAGAGGAATACAGATTGTCTTCTCCAAGAAGCTGGTCTCTGGTCTCTCCTGCCTGGGAACCTTCATGCTAAATCCATTTTTTCATTGCCTCATAGCTTTGCTGTGGGGATAAAATAAGATAATTGATATGGAAATATTTTATAAAATATTAGGGACTAACCAAATACAAATATTCTATATATAGCCTCTGGTGTGAGAGGCAGCATGGTAGGGTAGATCAGATCATGGAGTCAAGATAATTTGAATCAGGTCCTTCCTCTGACACATAATGTGCATGTGAGACTCTGGTAAAGCTACTTAACCTCACAGTGCTTTGCTTTAGGCAACTGTATAATACTATAGTTAATATACAAATTGATGATCTGCATTGAAGGAAGGAGATTTGGTTTTATTTTTCTAATATTTGGACTATCAGATGCTTAACTGAGGGAGAAGTCCACTTGTTGTAGTTGTTGTTGTTGTCATTCAGTTATATCCAACTCTTCATGACCCCATGGACCATACAGCACTCCAACCCTTCTATGTTCCACTATCACTCAAAGCCTGTCTAAGGTCATGTTATTTTTTTCATAACAATATCCATCTCATTCTCTGTCATCCCCTTTTACATTTGCCTTCAATCTTTCCCAACATCAGTGTCTTTTCCAAAGTCCCATCTTGTCATTTTGTGGCCAAAGTATTTAAGCCTCAGCTGCAGTATTTGTCCTTCCAGTGAATAGTCAGAATTAACTTAAGTATTGGCTGATTTGACCCCTTTGCTGTCCAAGGGACTATCAAAAACTCCCAAACCACAATTTGAAAGCATTGATTCTGTGGCACTCAGCTTTCCTTATATTCTGACTCTTTCCTCATAGTTCAGCAGCCATACGTTGCTACTGGAAAAAACAAAAAAACAAAGTTTTGACTAGATAGATGTGTATTGGCAAGGTGAGATCCTTAAATCTATTCATCACTTCTGCTTCACATTCATAAGGGATGCTATTTAGGTCATACCTACATGGCCTCTTGGTTTTCCCTACTTCCTTCAAAATACATCTGTATTTTGCAATAGGAAACGTGTGATCTCAGTCACAGTTGGCTCCATGTCTTGTTTTAACTGACTGTATAGAGTTTCTTTATCTTTGACTGCAATACTTCCTCTTAGCTGGCTCCTATTCTCCTCCTATCCTCGTGTAAGCAAAACCACTTGTTCCTACCTCCTGTCTTTCTCTTAGGCCACTAACCTTAGCCTTGCCACTTGAGAGGATGGTTTTCCTTTAAAATCTACCAAAGAGAAAATGTTGTCATCTAAGGAAATTGTCTTAAATAAGCTAAGTTCACCTGCTTACAGTTTTTTCTGCTATAATGTCAATCTCTCTGTCCCATTAGGTCTTCCCTTGAACTGAGTCTTGAAGGAGATCAAGGATTAAAACAGGTGGATATGAGTAAGTAGTATATCCCAGACATGGACAAAAACCCATACAAAGACAAGGAGATGGTATTGCAGTATCAAGTTGTGCAACTGAAAATAGGATGGTATGGTTGAATCGGAGTGTGAAGAAGAGACTAATTTGTAAGAATCTTGGATAATTAAAAAAATAAAATTTACTATGGAATCACAAACTTCTATTAGATATGCATGCATATTTAATGTAATGGTAACAAAACTGCCTTCCTTGTCAACATCCCTTCCTTAACTTCATTTTACTATCTTCTTGGTATTGTTAAAAGTTTTTTGGGAATTGTATCTTTCATTTACTTGTTTGCATCCTTGTCATTGTATACCAAGTCCTACCTCCTTTCAAATAGAAGCCCTTTCTTGTAACAAAAAAGCATAGTCAAGTGAAACATTATTAGCATATTGGCAATATTGCAAAAGATATGTCTTATTCTACACTTCTAGCCCATCATTCTTCTGCAAAGCTGTGGGAATTATGTTTTATCATCAGTCTTCTGATATCATGAGTGATGACTACATTGATTAGAGTTTTGAGTTCATTCAAGCTTTCCTTTAGATTATTTTGGGCATTGAATAACTTGTTCTCCTAGTTCTGTTGACAGCATAGAAGGAATACTCATAAAGATGAAATCTCAGATTCTCAAACTAATGAATCAAGACAAACTAAAATCAATGGCTTAGTACCCTGTTAAGTTTTTTTTTTTTTGCTTAAATGCAGTGGGAAATGAAAAAAAAACAATGTGATTATTTATCAATGGATGGTGGGATTTTGCAGCTGTCATTGCTTCTTTGGTAAAAGTGCAAAAATAAAATCTGTTGATAAACTAATCGTGGCACTTCTTTTTTGTCTTAAGAGGATATAGATGCTATATATTACCCTAGTTCTTTAAAATAATCAGCCTTGAATGCCTATACAAGGCTTTTTAGCCTTATATTATAATAATTTGGATGTTTCTTAACCTAGTCTAAGACTGACCGATACTCTTCTATCTGGGACAGATAGGAAATAGGAGATAAGATGGTTTATACACCCATATGCCTTACAATAGATATAGCTGTATAGTCTATGATAATTTTTTTAAAGCAAGGATTAGATTTGCCATAGGACAGAAGACATTGATTTGGGATTTTATAGTCTAATATTATATATTCCTATTGGCACCTTTATTGCTTCAAGTGGGGAGGAAAGGGAAAGAGAAAGGGAAGTAAAATTTAAATTCTAGAGCTGGAAGAAAACTTAGAGATGTTCTAGTCTAACCTCTTCATTTTTACCAATGACAGAACTGAGGTATAAAGAGCTGAAGTGATCTTCCAAGGACACATATGAAGTTAGAGGCAAGTCTTCAGACTTGTCCTTTTTACTCCATGATTTTGTGAGTAATCATTTTGCCCAATCTTTTTTTATACATTTACATATTCCATGAAATGTTATGGAATATATACAAATGTGAATATAGACTATTATTCATTGTAAAAACTTCAGAACATTTCAATCTCAATAGTTCCCAAATGTTCTGATTCCAGATCATGAAAATTCTCAATGAAATGTATAAGCAACTAACTTTTACAAATCTCTAAGCAATTCACTATACCACTCAATATAGTGACTGCTTCCAAAATTTTCATTCCTTAATCCTCCCATAGCTCTAATACCTCTGCCTTCTCAGCTGAAGATTTTGCCTTACATTTCATGGAAATAAAAACACAAATGTTTGATCCAACATATTGTTAATAAGTAAAGGAATACATTAAATTCATGAACTGGGGGTTAAACAGTTTACAACCTATTGTGATAGATCCTTCCAGCATAAGTCATGTCTTCTCATTTGTTACATCAGGGTCTGTTCAGACATTACCTATCATCCTATATTTTTCTTCCCTTTCTTGGGTACTCTTTGAGAAGGTGATCAATCATTGCCTCCACTTCCTTTTCTCTTATTCTTTTGTTAAATTTCTTCTCTCTAGCTTCTGAGAAGCTTACCTTATTATTCAACTGAAATTGTTCTCTCCAGAGTTATCAATTGCCAAATTCAATTTTTCTTAATCCTCATCCTTCTTGACTTTTCTTAATTCTTTGACACTGTTGATGGCCCTCTCCTACTAGATACTTTCTTTTGTCCAGTTTTTCATGATACTGTTTTGTCCTGATTCTCTTCCTACCAATCTGACCATTCCTGAGTTTCCTTTGCTGATCATCTGGACTGAGCTAGTTAACTGTAGGATTCCTCAAGATTTTGTCTTGTATCCTCTTCTTATTCTATGTTGTATCATTTTGTACTCTTATTTAACTCCCATGTGATTAATGATCACTTGTTTGTGGACTATTCTCAGATCTATTTTTCCAGCCCTAACCTCTCTCCCAACCTCCACTCTTCCATCTCCAAATACCTATTGGTAATCTTGAACTGTATATGTCCCATAAATATCTCATTTCTAGTTTGGAGCAGCTCTTGTACATGTCTCTGTGTCTTCACCATGGCTCCCAACTTGATACAGGCTTCAGTACCTCATAGTAGAATTATTGTTATAGCCTTGAAGTTGTTGACCCTGCCTTCAGTCTCTCCCAACTCCAGGCTATCTTTCACTAAACTGCCAAAATGATATTGCTAAAGCACAGTTCTTAGCATTTTCAACCCCAAACAAATAAATTCCATTGACTCCTTATTAATACATGGATAAAATATAAAATCTTACTAGACTTTTAAATCATTTCCTACCTTTCCAGTCTATTTACATTCACCTCCACATATTCTATGACACCTGCCTACTTGCTGTTCTTACCATATAATATTCCATCTTTTGATTCTGTATCTTTTTCTGACTATTGCCCATGCCTGGCATGCTCTTTCTTCTCCCCTCTACCTTCTGAATTCCTTTAAGAATCAGCTTCTGAAAGAAAATTTTCACAATCTTTTTAACTGAGAATGCTTTTTATCAGAAATTGCCTCCTATTGACATTCTGTACATCTTGTATATACATAGTTTCTTTTGAATGTTATCTCCACCATTAGAATGTGAGCTCTATGAGGGCAGAGATTGTGTTTATCTCTTTCTTTCTATTATCATTGCTTAGCACAATGATTGTCATATAGTTAGCACTTATTAAATGCTCATTGATTACTTGATTGTAAACAGTTTGTTAAATGCCATATTTGAACCTGTACCTGTAGAATATCATTAAACACCACAATTATGAAATTAGAATGTATCATGGTGACAAACAACTGTCCTCATATCATGTATACATTATTAAAGTTCTTATTCTTAAGTTCTGATAGTAAAATTCAAGCACTTCACATTTCATTACCAGAAAGATAATTTACAAAGAACATTCTACCTTGAGTCAGTAAATGTAGGTTTGGGTTGTGGTTTTCTGACTTATAATCCTAAGTTTACTAACATATAAAAGAGAATTTTTATTAATTAATTATTTTTAGTTTTCAGCATTCACTTCCATAAGCTTTTGAATTTTATATTTTCTCCCCATCCCTTTCTATCTCCCTCCCCAAGATGGCATGAAATCTGATATAGACTCCACATATACATTCCTACTAAACACTAAAAGAGACTCTTACCTTGCCATAATATAATTTTTGAGCGGGTGAGGATTAAATGAAATAATGTATACAAAAAGGGCTTATATAACCAGAAATCACTTTTTCAGTATGAGCATCAGTGTCAGTCTTAAGAGTAATGTATCCTCCAGATAAGGTGGAAGAGTCCAGATAACCATGAATAAATATTGAAAGACTAAGTAAAATTATTTAATAATTGGTGAGGTTGGTCATCCTGTGGATTTGCAAGTAGGTGGCAAGCCTTAGCAAAGAAAGAAAAGAAGAAATAACTGACTACAAATGCAAATACATGGAAGTAAAAGACAATGTAGACGAAAGAGAAGCAAAGCCCAATAACATTAAAAGAAATCATGATCTCAATACAAGCCAGATATTGATCTTGAAGATAAGATTCATAAAACAACTTAAGGGCTCCCAGAAGAACATTACAAGTCAAAAATATCTGAGCACAATATTGCAAGAAATGACATAAGAAAACTGTAGGACAAAGATCCAAATGAAGAATTAACAATGAAATCATAAATATTGTGTCAAAGAGAAAAGTAGAAACAATTAAAAAATTCTTTGAAAAAATGATAACACACAAAAAAATTTAGTATGTTGATTTCCTCAGGGGAAAAATCATACCCCTGAGACTATGGACAGCAATTTTGAGAGTCATATACCTAGATCTGGGTGGCTAGGTGGTGCAGTGAATAGAGTGCTGGGCCTAGCATTAGGAAGATTCATCTTCCTGAGTTCAAATTTGGCCCCAGACACTTATTAGCTGTGTGATCCTTGACTAGTCATTTAACCTAGTTTCCTTCAGTTTCCTTGTCTGTAAAATGAACTTGGGAAGGAATGACAAAGCACTTAAATATCTGTGTCAAAAAAAATCCCAGATGCAGTCACAAAGAGTCAGACATGACTGAAAATGACTCAACAAAAACCACAGATATGCACCAAGAAAATAGAAAAAAATAGTTTAATGTACTTAATATGATTCAAAGAATGAGAAATCCAACAAATAAACAAATTTAAAAAAGTAAAAAAATAGGAGATATTAAAATTAGAGGAGAAGTAGATTAATTGAAAACCAAAATAAAGCCTGTAAAAATGATACATGAAATGAAAAGCTGGTCTTTGAAAAGATTAATAAAACTGATACATCTTTAGCCAATCTCATTTAAAAGGAGAGAGCACAAAATCAAATGAACAAAATATCAAATCAACAAGGTGAGAAATCACAACAAAGCCAGAAGAAAAGGAAAAATGGAACCTATTATAAATTATGTTTTTCGTGAATACACAGTTATATACTAACAAAATTGAGAATGTAAAATAAATAGAATACTTGCAAAACTATTATATACCCAAGTTAAAAGATTGAGTAAATAAACCAAATCTCAGAAGAGGAAATAGAACTATCTGTAAAGAACTAACAAAAGAGAAAAAAAATACGCCTCATTCCTGTTCTGATGAATCCATTGGGCAATTCTTTCAAACTTAAAAAAAATTACCCGTATTGCACAACAAATTTTCAAATATTGATAAAGAAAGCATCTTAACATGTTCCTTTTATGAAGCAAATATAGTCTTAATATTCAATCCAAGGTAAGATAAAGCACAGAAAAAGAATTGTAGAATTATATTATGAATGAATGTCAATCAAAAAATTTAAATAAAATCTTGTCAAAGAGACTATAGCGATTCATATGAGAAATCATTCATTATGACCAACTTGGATTTATATCAGGGTTTCAAGGATTATTCAACATTAAGAAAACAATCAACATAGTTATTGTTGAAAGCATAAAGATCCAAAATGTTAAAATTATCTTGATGAATGCAGAAAAAGTCCTTTGCCATGGTATAGCATTCGTTGATGATAAAACCTCATAAAATAAAAAGCATAAAGGAATCTTTTATAATATAACAAAAAGTTTCTGAAACAAATATCAAGCATTGTATGCAACAAGGAAGCATTGAAACTTTTTCCAATAAATATGGGAATAAAATTAGCATTCCCATTTGCTTACTATTATTAATATAGTTTTCAAAATGCTAGCAATAGTAATAAAGCAAGAGAACAAGTAAAAATGTAGATAAAGAGGAGATAAAACTATTGCTGTTTGCTGATGGCATAACAGTTAACTTAGAAAATATGAAGGAATCCAAAATTATACTACTCATTGAGAAAATTATTTGCTTTACCAAATTTCCAGGTTACAAAATAACCCCTCAAAATCCACAGCATTTCTATGTAATCATAAAAATCCAAGAGACAAAAACAAGAAGGGATTTCATTCCAAATAGGTACTGAATGCATAAAATATATGTGAATCAGTATAGTAAAGTATAGAAAATACTTGTTTGGAGTTAATTATGAAGTACTCTTTAAAAAATAAAGAATAACTTAAATAGTTTTGGGAATATTCATTGTTCATGAGTGGGCCATGCCAACATTATAAAAATGATAATGTTACCAAAGTTAGTTTATGCTTTTGATGTTATACCAGTCAAGTGATCAAATATATACTTTACATGACTGGACAGAATAAAGTTTAATTTAAAAAAAGATCTAGAATATCAAGGGGAATTATGAAATATTGGGATGAAGATAAAATAGCACTTCCAGATATCAAAATTTATCCTTAATAAAGCAGTAGTTATCAAAAGCATCTGGTATTGTTGGAGGGGAGAAGGAAAGGAGGCAAGAGAGAAAGAGAGAAAGAGAGAGAGAGAGAGAGAGAGAGAGAGAGAGAGAGAGAGAGAGAGA